>NC_031769.1:122219366-122313293 GCF_001522545.3 Parus major
TTTGCATTAATGATCCCTGAACTGTTTTGGATTAAGTACCAGTTATCTCCCTGTCACTGCATTGTTTATTGGAGAGATCTTCCCAGGCATGTTGATGATTCAGTTATGCCTAGATACAGATCTTTTCCTGTTTTGTATCCAAATCCATCAAATATCACAAAGATCTACCCAATATCTGCTGCAACTGCCTGTATTTAAAAACAAGTTTTGTGCTCTGTGGGATATCTCAGCCCAAAACAAGGGTACAGCGAGTATTTTGGCAATATGGAGAAAAGTAAGAGAAAGAACTGGGGAAAAAAGGAGGAAAAACAGAGGAAATACAGTACACATGTTTTTCTTAGCCAATTTTGTTTGAATTGCCTTTGGGTTTTTTCTCTGACCAAAGCACAAACACTCACTCCTCTGGGTTTTACTCATTAGCAAATGGTCTGGACTGCATCTTTCATAGAGAAATTCACTACGTCACTCCTCTACAGGACATGTTTTAAGGATTAAGTCATGACCTCTAGCTTCTCCTAGCAGTGTTCTGAAAACATGTGAATTTTTTTCAGATGCCCCTTAAAAGTAGTAATCAACTGAAAGTCAAAAATGGTATTTTCTAAATAGATGCTGTTCACATCAATCCTCTTAATTTTTGTCACATTTGGCTTTAAATATTAAGTGTTAATTCAAATGGGACTTAATTAATAGAAAACAGGTATCTAACAGCTGCTATTCTGCAGCTGCTACGTAAGTAAAAGCCTTTAATGGTAGAATTATGGTTATTGTACCAGAACAAAGTCATGTTCTTATCTGCTAAAACAAAAAATTCCACCCAAAACAAAAAGCATTCCAAAATTAGCTCAACATCTAAGGGAATTACAATATGTATGCAGCTTTACATAGTTTGTAAATTATGACACAACTATGGCAAGATAACAAACAAAAAATGCTCCTCTGTTTTTCATAACAAAATTCTGAAGAAAACCACATAGACAAAGTCTCCTCAAACTCATTTAGAATGCACAGTACACCTTTCAGAGATTCGTCACCTCAGATGACTCATCTTTAGAACATCTATCACCATTCTTTGCAGATGATTTCATAATCTGATGTGATACTCTGTGAAGCTATTCCTTGAAGTTCTTCATAGAAAGGAGTAAACACTCGGGAATTTTCAAGCACTATAAGCATAGTGGATTAGAGGAAATATCTTGTTCATCTCCACAGTGATGAAAAAACATTGCTTTCACTTTCCACCTTGAAAGAGTCCAGTACCAAAGTCAAAAACATCTCATTCATTTCCATCTCTTCTTCAGTCTGTCTTCCTTAAAATTGAAAAATTTCTCTTTCCCTCTTTTTGTCTCATTCCATTTACAGCTGGGCAGACATATCCTCCCAAAGCAAGTGCATTCTTCAGAAAGGTGGAGAATGTGATCTGAACCCACTCAGGCTAAGGGACAGGTAAATGTAGGGAAGGGGGAGAACAGCAGAACCATGACAACAGTCTTTAAAGGAAAGTTACGTGGTTCTACCTTTGAAAGAGGGTACTGGACTTAGGATCTGCAGTAGAAGGAGCCTGCTAAAGTCTCAAACCACAGAGAGGACAAATAAGGTTATAAGCCAAGCAGAGGAATTGCCTGCCTTTTCAGAAGTCTACCCTGGATGGCTCCCAGCCAAACAGGCTATTTCCCTAGATCTTTGGGGTTTATATCTAGAATGGACATTGAAAAGAACCTACAAACACTGGAAGACTGCATGCTGCGATGATCATATAATGATGTTAAACATCTCCTAAATTTCCATTTAGACACTGATTTAGAAGGTTTTGTATACTCCAGCTCCATCTCACTTGCTCCTCTGGAGACATAACACCTATCTTCCTGCAGCAATTATTTTGTGAATCAAGCCTCAGAGGTGCTGAAGAAGGGCACCTTGACGGCATCCATGGTAGAGTGAAACCCACTAAATTCCTCTAGATCCACAAAGCAGACATTTTTTCCCCACATAGTTTTCCCTCATGCCCTAATCCATAGGTATTTTTGAAATATAGTACTAAAGGAAATACTGGCTTATCAAGTGCCTCTTTAGAGTGCACTCATGGGACACAGAAATAGTGGTTTCCTCTCCTGTTCTGTGCCTATTTCTGCCATTTGGCTTCATATCTGCAGAATGGTTTTCAATCTAAATTGAGCCAAAAATAAAGCAAGAATCAGTAGTGCAGATGTTGGACTTTATTGTGATGCTATTATTAATTAAACATCAGTTTAATTCAGTACATTGCATATGAAGTCTGGTCATTCTGTGAAACAAAAGTGAGAGCTAACCATGTAACTGAGAGCTAGCTTTGACCCTTCCTTCCAGGCTTTCTCCCATTTCTGGTTTAAAACACTTAAATACCACAAAGAGGGACCTTGGATAGATAGAAAGGCATCATCGACTGAAATATGAGAAATCACCAACTGTTTCTTACTAACACTGTAATAATCTGGAAACTATTTTATCCATTTGTCCTTGGCTGGACAACTGACCATGAATCCAGGCATAGCAGTAAAAATGTCTCCTATGGTAAGAATTAAAGAATGAAATGGTATTAAAACCTACTTTCTTGAAAAATAATTGAAAAAATAACTGTTTGAATGAACATTTTTAATTCACTCCATGGAAAAAAAATTCCATTGTCCATGAGGCATTTCTCATACCATCACAAATAACCATTTAATAGAAAACAGCTTGAAGTTGGCACTGATGCAATAATTACTCTAATCTCAGTAATGTTTGCTCTGATAATTATGTTTGACACATAATTCTTCCTATTATCTCTCCAGTCCTTCTCACACTGTCGAGAACAGACACAATTTTTCCAATCAAATCTACATTAGTATGTGTATTTCAGAAATTCATATTGGGACTATTTGCAAAAATCTTGCTGTAAAATCACAGATCTGATAGAACACTCAACAACAAATGGAAGCGTTATTCCCAAAGCAGAGGGCAACATTCATGACTTGGAACTAGTTTTCCATATTGCCAAGGAGAAAAGAAAGTCACTGTTTCTCTTAAAAATCACCCCTAGAGGAGAGGATTGTCTTTGTTCATCTCTTTGCAACTGCAGTGCAGTTGTATGCATTTTAAAATAAATTATAGAAGAATCCTGAATACACTACAGAAATATTTAAATAGGAACTAAATGAAACAGTTCCACTTGTAACTGGGCTATGGTACATGTTGATTATTTTGGGCTGCTGAATTTCCTTTTGGGATCACTTGGAGCCAAAACTTCAGTTCTAGGAGCCGTCTGTGGGCTATCTTTAGCTTAGGCTCAAAGGACAAAGTTGGCATAAAGTTTGTTCTTGGCCCACTGCCAAGGTGTTTTCAGGAAAGGAAGGATTAGCCAAATAATCCTTGTCAAATATTCACTGATGCTTAGCAACATGCTGCAGACTTTGCAATGCTCCTGCATCTCTTCCAACATGGCATAATTCTCATACTCCCAACAGAGACCTGTACAATCCTGAACCAGGATGGGCTGATTAATTTTGCTGAATTGACTCTATAGCTCATGGAGGGCAAACAATGATAAGAAAATAACGAAAAAAACATTTTCAGAAGAGCTGAATGCAGATGGTACCTTTTGTCATCTAACATCTCTGTCATGTGGGCCTGTGTCTGGATATTGTTCTGGAGGTTGTCCCATTCTCCATGTTTGTCCTAAAGGAGTGCACAGTGGGTTAACCTTACAGTCTTCTCGTGGATATCTCCTATTTATTAAGCATGCTCTGTAAGAGCCAAACCTTAGGGTAAATCTTGAACCAATATTTGTGAAGTAAAAAAAAAACAGAACCGCTAAATGCACTGGAACTGATGCAAAGCTTTTTAACTCTGTACAAACGTACTGTTTTTAAACATGATTGAGTTGGTCATATTCACTGGATATACTTCCACTCAAAAACAAAACCTGTATCTGACTGGATCTTAATGTAGCTCACTTGCTGTTGAAATCACTGCTCCATTGAGCAGTTTGCTAAAGATGGCTTTGTTTGGGAGTTAACATGCCTTGAGCTGCAGGATAATTCACACAGAGATGTCTACGCTTTATATGGGGAGTCCATATTGATCCTATTCCTAAAGTGGCAGTAGCCACCACAGGGTGAAATAAGTCATCTTAAGGTTTAATGATAAAATTTGAAGTTCTATCATCAGGGTAGCTTGTTTATCAAAACATAGTAGCCCAGCAAACGTGATGAGAATGCATTTCTGTTCCCTGAGTCTTTAATCATTAACCTGGCAATACTGCTAGTCTTAGTTGTCTTTGCAAGAATAAGCCAGCTCCCACATGCTCTCTGGTTTCCTTCACACTCAATTTCTATCACTCTTCTCCCTCACAGAGATAGAAAATAAGATCTGCAAAGGTTGTATGATGGACAAAAATATTTGTTAACAAATAGTAGGGATTGTTAAGAACAGAATGGCAAAAGAAAAAGGCTGAAGAGGAAGGGATCACAAATAAAAAAAAGCTAAACCTAATCAGACTAAACACATCCATGGAAATACACTCTCATAATAAAAAAATTTAAATTGAACCTTTCTAAATCTGTTCTGTTTCACACTGAGAATTCATTCCTTCAATCCTAACACATTCATAAAATGAAAGGTTATCCAGTCCTGTGGTAATGGTTATCCTTCATGCCAATCCTCCAGGATCCCACAGTCTCTGAAATGAATGGTCATTAGACCTTCCCTCAGAGATCTCCATTTATCATAAGAATTTTTCAAGCAATATGAATAATTTGAGAATACCAGCTATAGATCTGCTGCTGAAAAGAGGATTCATGTTCCAGAAAAGAAAACATGTATGGGCAAGAGATAGAAGAGAACAACAGCTTCTTTAAGATTTGGTCACAAGCTCAAAATTGCTCAAGTGCTATAAAAAAATCTTTACAAAGTGAATATTTTTTGTGCAGAGATGCTCTGTAGTCCATTTATTTCTGTGTTTTTCCTCACAATACCTGAGAAATGATTGCCTTTAGAAGGTTTGCAAATTGCTCTGTGTGTCCCATATCCTTGATATGGACACTACAGTACACTCAAAGTAGAACTCTCTCAGTCAGGGTCCACACCTGGATGTGCACTGGCATGCTTCTATAGGGATCCACAGTGATGTTTCCTGGTTTTAGGATCCAGGTTATATGATGGCAAAGACCTCACTCAGAGCTTCTCAGAGGCAAAACCATAAATTGCTATCTCACAAACAAAATAATTTTTACCTGCAATAGCAAAAAAGAAAATCTGCAGTACTGTCAAAACTGTGCTCCTGGTATGATCCCTGAGAAGTATTCAGAAAGGTTTCATGAGAAGCTGTGAGCAGAGCACTGGCACAAGAGACTCAGAGAGCTCTGGAAACTCCAAGCAGAATTGACGTAGGTGGGAGGTACAAAGGAAAAGAGATGTTTCCATGACTTTTCATCTGTTTCCTGCCTTCAGGAGCCAACCTGATTTCCTAAGTTCAGCAGCCACCTCAAGAGGATTTTGTCCTGGCTGATGGCTGCAGTGCTGGGGAAGCTTTCCCAGATGCATCTGGTGGTGAAGCAGCGGTGATGTTGGGCTGGGATGTGCAGATTCTCAAGGGGCAGACTTCACCCAAATACTGCTGCTTGCAGAGGAGTGCAGTAAGGGAGGAAGAGCAGCCAATGCACTCCTTGGTGAGTCAGGGAAAGCCAGTGCTAAACAGAGAAGGTAAAAGCAATGTGAAGCATCCTCTAACATGGATCTGATTGCTCAGCCTGACAGCTGTTTCATGACTGGCATATGATACAACCTCTCCTCCTCCAAAAAAACAGGAAGCAAAGTTAAGAAATATAAAGTATCACAATCTGATTTTCCTACTGCTCTTTTTCTTTTCTTTCCTTCGTGTTCTACAAGAAAAGCCAGCTCTTGGAGAGCTTTTTGTTGGAAGGAGAAATGTCAGTTCTCCAAAGAGATGCAAAGGGTTGTTAGTACCTTACGGGGGGCACCCAAGGAGACAGCCAAAGACAGACATTAGATCTTATCTCACAGTACCCCAGCCTTAAAAAATTAGTGCCTCCTGCCTGGGGAGTAGCAAGCAGGGAGCTCCACCAAAATTCTCATCACATGCTAAATGAAAAGTACACCCCTCCTTTAATTTCAGAAGTGCAAATAATAAACAATAAGAAGAGCAAATATTGTAACTCAAATATTTATAAAAGGCTGCTGTACTGAATTATCCAACCTTTTTAGTGATCAGCCTTAAAATGATATGATTTTGCTAACAATGCTGTATCTATACTTCGGCCCTTCCAAATGGATGATTAACTAAAACTGCATGTTAGCATGTTTTGTTCAGCACTGCACCATTTAAAGGTACTCCACAGATAATCTATAAGGGATCATATTCTGCACGACAGAAGGAAGAAAAAAATATTTCAACAGGTAAAGAGCTTTCTTCTCCAGGCCAAAAATAAGGAGAAAAACAACTGTCACACAAACGTCTATGTACATAAATAGAGTTGCCTTGGACTTGTAAAAGTTCTGAGAAAACGCAATTACAATGTTCACATTATACTGAAGGAGTGTAAGGGAGCCCAAGGTCCACCCCAATGGCTCCAAAATGGTTGAGACTGGTGTTGTAACTCACTGAATGCTGAGAGCTCTAAAGGGAAGACTATCCTCAATAAATTAACCAGTGTCATTTGATAAAACTTTCAGACACTAGTTGTTAAAGCAATGCAGTCTGTCAAACAGACTGAGAAGGAAAGCGACATCTGATTCAAGGGTGTCAGTTCTGAGAGAACAGAATCCATGGTGAGGGAAAACAGTTCTGCTTGAGAGTCTATAACTGCACATTCCTGTGGTGGCATTGGAACTGTAGCTGGGATGGATTAGTGGCTTCAGATGGGAGATCAATGGGGAGAAACCTGAAATCCATTTTGTGCACTGCTGTGCTAATGTGCCAAATGTCACTGTCTCCTGCTTGGCTGCCTCGGGGGGGACACTTGCAGTTTTCCATCAGTTCCTTGTAGATTGCCAGTCTGGAAGATTTTAAGTTAAGCAAACCCATGTTACTTCACTGAAGCAACAGTGCAGAATGAAAATTGTTGTGAGCTGTAGCATTGTGATAGTGACTTCAGTCACAGATTAATATTTTTATATTTAATTTTAATTTTATTTAATTTTTAATTTAATATTATTATTATTATTTGAGAACTGTTAGAACAGAGATTGCTTGGAACTTGTGGTCCGAGATTGTGGAGATAAAATGTCAAGAGAAATTATTTTCAAATTTCCTCTTCAAATTTCCTCTTTTCTGCCTGATCTTCACCATTGTAATTAACACTGGGGTGCAGACTAAGCTATGGGGAACACACACATATTAGGAAATGTATGTAAATGTAGTGGCCACCCTAGAGTCCTCATAGTCTAGACAAGCTAGAAATGGAAGCAGAATCTCATCTTCCATTTCCCTGATGAACAGAGCAATTGAATGGCTTGCTTAGGGCTATGTGGGAAGCCTTTGGCAGCAGGCAGGACCTCTTCTCCCAGGAGTCCATTCAGTATGGTGTCCAGGGCACCTTCCCCATAGCCAATCATCCACTATTTGCTTTTGTATGATTCTACCACGCCATAGAAAATACCCATTAGACATTTGCAAAAAGGAAGAAGAAAAAAAGGTCTGCAAAAGAAAAAGCAAAAACATTCCTCAAATACAAAAGTTCTCACCCCACAGGCCAAGGTGAGCTTACCCAGGAGAAGTTCAAAAGGATAAAAAATGTGACTGCAAAGAAAGAAAGAATTAATTCCTGATGAATCACTTACAATGAAAGAAAACTGTAAAGATGATTGATGGTATTTACATTCAGCTAGAGTGATAGCCCTGCACTAACCTGTTCAAACCTATAAAATCCAATTCTTTTTTCACACACTGTTAAGGTCAGTGGAAAGCATCCCTTGGTTTTGTCTACAAGGAATGGAGACAGAGCGGGGTTAAGTATGCTGTGAATTATGTGAAAGCAGTGTTTGCAGGATATAATGGCAAATTATTAAGTCCTGGCATGCAAGAACACGATCATTCACATTTACTGTGTGGCAATAAAGAGGACAGAAGACATATGAGATAAAAGGACAGAGAGGGGGGAGGATAAAGCAAGAAGAGAACAGATTTCAAACCAACTAAAATTCAGTACACAAAATAGTATTTTAAGTAGGGGAAGAGTATCAACTTCTAAGCCTCAAACTGAAAGCTCTTCTGACATTTTCCCATGAAGTAGCTTGTCATGTGAAAACGACAAATGACTGAAATTGAAAGAGCTTAAGGAAATATTTTTTTCCTATTATTTTCGTAATTCCAGCAATTTTAGACTATAATTTTTATTGCAAAGACAGAAAAAGGACAGCTTCCTTGTGGAACAGCTAATAGCTTAGTGATCTTTTCACTCTACCTGCCTGCAGGTAGGTAGTGCTATTTTCTAAGAGAATACCCTCTAATCTTAAACCGTTTTACAGTGAGCATGTTCTCTCTCTGGATTTTTTGGGGTTTTTTTCTTTAACACACACACACACACACTAAATGCTTTAGAATATTTATTTTTCCCTTTTGATTGTGGAAAAGAAAGAATATCTATAAAATATTCACAAGTATTTCAAAAAAGTGGTCTCTTCAGTGGGCCATATCTAGCATTTAGGTCATGTGCCTATCATGTTAATTGAGTGTCACTATGCATTAAGAACTGGTGGCACTTTTGAGAGGAGGGAAGGGGAGCAGTTCATTTAAAGCTGATACACTATGAAAGGCCGCCTACCAAGGCAGGCTGAGTGATTCACAATGAATAATTTATTCTCTCCTTTCTCTTGTGGAGTAGAGACAAGCAGGTTGTGAAGGGTTCCTTTTTTCCACTATAGGTCTATCTTGTGTCTCTGAGCCTGATCAAAAGGCAGCCCAAGTTGACGGAGAACTTTGAACTCTGACAATGAATATCAGTAGGTAGCAACCCAGGGACAGCTATGCTGTCAGGAGTTTTGCTATATAGAGAGGAAAAATCAATGATCCTGCTTAAAGAAGCAGATTATAACGTACAGTCCAAACTGGAAACATCTTAAGTAGCAGCTCTGAAGTCCCTCTGCAAAGGTTTTTGCAGGAACAAAATTCTGGGGTCTGAGTATCACTCTTATGAGGAGAGACTGTGGGAGTTGAGCCTATTTATTATGGAGAGGACAAGACTGAGAGGGGGTCTCATCAATGTGTATAAATACCTCCAAGGCAGGTATAAAGGAGGATGGTGCCAGAGTGTTTTCAGTGGTGCTCAGCAACAGGACAAGGAGCAATGGCCATAAACTAAAACACAAGAAGTTGTACCACATCATGAGGAAGAACTTCTTTACATTCTGGGTGGCAGAGCACTGGAATAGGCTGCCCAGGAAGGTTGTGGAGTGTCCCTCTCTGGGCACATTTAAAACCCAGAAAACCACCTGGACACATTCCTGAGTCACCTGCTCTAAATGACCCTGGCTTGGCAGGAGAGTTGGACTCAATAATCTGCAGAAGTCCCTTCCAACCATAACAATTCTGTGATGCTCTGAAAAAATGTAAACACAAATGCACCACTTTCTCCCATCAGCATGTGGCAAGATCACAGTAAGAAATTCCTTACTAATTCTTCTTAGCACAGAAACGGGTAGACCATACAAAAAGCTGACTGCTTATTACCTGAATACTGGGGTTTTTTTCTAAGTGATAAAAAAATACAATATCTTTTCTATTTTTAGATTGGTTTATACAAGAGCATTATTATCTGTATGAATTAAACCACTTTTCCACTATGTTGTTTATATTTTCTGTGACCATTCATGTTAGATAATGCCATCTGATCCCCAGATTTTAATGGAAAGTACACACAAAAAAGCCAATGAAAGAAATTGCATTACTTTCTCAGTAAATGTTGGAAAATTATTTAAAATATTCAAACAACTTTCCTAGTTAAGATGAATTTCATATCTCAGCTCAAAACTGAAAGAAATAAATTGAACCACAGTTTGAAAATCTGCATGGAACCTTTTTAACCTAATCACACCAATTTTTTCTGAGTGTTTGCTTGATAAATTTGGGAGATGAGCAACTTTTTTGTACAGAGATATTTTTTGTCTGTACTACTTGGGAATTTTGCAGTAATAAGCAACATCTTCCACTGAGAGAACAAAATCATCAGTATTTAAAAAAACTAAACCAAACCCTATCAGTGGCCACACAGCAATCTCCCATCCACAATTCAGGAACTGGTATTTGTTGGGGCCCAATTCCAGTTACAATTGTGGAGGTAGCCCCTCAGTTTTGGAGTATTGGAAGGTATGGGTATGGGCAGTTCTGTGCCATTTTGAAATACTGGCATAAACATGGCCTTAGAATCCTCAGCCTGCTGTTTTTTGACCCATGATGGAAATAGTTTAATTACATTTTCAGGTTTAGTTTGTTGGTTGGCTGGATTTTTTAATACTTTTATTTTGGTTTGAATGGGGATAAGAGAAACCACACAGTAATTTAGGGACAGTATCACCCTCTAGGATGTGGTAGACTCTTAAAAACTGACACTTGAGTCCTAATCTTTGGCGTGAGTAAACCACAGTGACCAGACTGTACCTGAAGCTGGGTTGACAGGGTTGATCTTACTGTGATATAAATCTCCATCCTGGATCTGAGAAGCATTTTTCAACAGCAGTCTAGCTGAAATGGGATGTTTTCAGTGAATTGTACTTTACAGCATAAAAAAGTTGTGGCAGATATTTGAAATTCCTTTGAATGTCATTTGCACTGTTTTTGGCTGAGATGATAGAGTTCAGCTTCCTCACAATTGCCAATAGAAGGCTATGTTTTGGATTTGTGCTGGAAACAGTGCTCATAGTTCAGGGCTACTTTTGTCTTTCTGAGCAGTTCTTATACAGAGTCAAGGCCTTTTTTGTTTCTCCCACTGGCCCAGTGATGAGGAGGCTGTGGTTGCACGAGGGCTGGGACAGCTGGTGTCCACTGACAAAAGGAATATCCTATCCCATGCTGTTCTGTGCCTAACAACATAAAGCTTGGGAAAAAGAAGGAAGGGGGGACCCTTGGAGTTGTGATGTTTTTGTTTCCAAGTAACTATCACACGTGAGGAAGCCCTGCTCACCTGGGGATGCTGAACCTCCTCCTGACAACGGGACATGGTGAAAGAATTCCTTGTTTTGCACTGTTTGCATGCACAGCTTTTGCTTTATCTATTAAACCTTTATCTCTTTATGACTTTCTTGCTTTTACTCCTCTGGTTCTCTTCCCCATCCCAGTGGTGGGCTGAGAGGAGAGGGAGTGAACAGCTGGGACATGCTTAGCTGCTGCCTGGGGTTAAACCACAACATTTCTAATCGGAATACAGTGTGGGGTTCAAAGCATTCAAGATAAAGACAGATTTGATTAGAATGTGCTAGATCGAGTTTATAGTCAAGGTTGCTGTTTAGGTATTAGTTGCCAAGCTCCCGTGCTTGCCATGGGGCTTTCTGGCCTATGTTTTAGAGTCTAGTGTTCATTAGTGGCTGCCTTTTTTCTTTCACTGCTTGCTGCGGAGCTGCACTGCTTCTTGTCTTGCTCTGTTGTGCCTGGGAACATTTTGATAATAGCAACTGTGATGTGTCCAGGCTGGCAGATGGCCAGGGCACTACTGCTGTGCCTTTGCTGCTGTGCTGGAGAGGCTGGAAATCCAGTGTGAAGTCGAGCTGAAGGTAATGTGACATGAGGATGAGTCCACAGCAGGACAGGGCACCCCAAAGGGTCTGTGGCCATGGATAAGTCCCCACCAGAGCAGGTGCATCTCAAAGTATCTGTGGCCTTGGTTATGTCTGTGCTGAGGCAGGTACACCTTGTGAAGGAGCACATGGAAGTGTGTGGCCTTGTACCACGTATGCCACATGTGACAATGATCCTTTAAATACGAGGAACCTCTGCAAGCAATTACCACACACACGTTTTGTCAAATGTAAATGATCTGTAACACTTCAGTGATTCTGAAGATAATTATCAATGTCAAAAGAAAAGCTGAAGAAAATAGTTTGGAACCTTACAGCTGGATTCAATTTAACACAAGGGATGAGCAGGAAACACAGGCCCCATTTCACACTCAAGAACAACCACTATGCACCTTGTGTATCTTGTGATACACAAAGGCCTGTACGATAGCCCCCTTCTCAAGGAAGAGGATGTTTCTCTCTTTCATTACTTTAGCACCTGTGTTCCTGCCTTACTGTAAAAGATTGTAGGGCTAACTGTGAACTGAACTTTGATATAGATACTGAGTGAATTAAATTGACTTTTGTCACAACAAAAAAAACAGCATAGAAATATGCCGTCAGATCTTTCTAGGAGATAATTCTTCTCATAAGGCTCCAGATCATGTTTTCCCACCACCCACCCATTTCCTTTATATTTCCTTCTGACAACTGCAAAGCTCTCCAATCTTACAGGTTTTTTTCCAAGTAGACTAACCAAGGTGAGGTGTGTCTGTTTCTCTCCCCACACATATTATTTGTTATTCTTTCACCCAATCCTAGAGCAGTCTGCAGCAGACCATGGAACAAGTGCTAATCTGCCTCATCCAGAGCATGAAAATTGAATTTGGATCAGTTGGTAGTCTTCAGCTGGAACTCTTGGGATGTTTAGAAACAAAGTAATGGCAAATCTCTGCTACACTATGCAAACCAAGTTGTTTCAAGGGTCAACACCAAAGCCAGTTTGGATGAATACATGGATTTGAGATCATAAAAATATATACTTATTTGTTAACACTCGTGTCTTGTTTGTTCCTTTGGAGTCTCTCACAATTTGTGTGCACTAAGACATTCTTTTGTTTATTATTCTCACTGGATAGAGTTTGAAATTTGCTCTGTTTGAACAATTGAGACAGCAAGTAATGTCTGATATTAAAACAAATCTCTGGAGACCGTAATACATTTTTTAATCATGCTGCTCAATTTCTCGTTTGTTTTTCTAGATGGTACATTATTTACTCACATCTGTTTCTACTCTAGACAAATCTGAGTCTTCACTTCTGCCTAGAGCTTGCACTATGGATCTGTCATAACTTTTTTCATCCTTAACAAGGAAGTATACTGATCTATGTAGATACGGACTATTTGGATATTAATTTATTGTTCTAGAAACAGCAGAATGTAAGCACATTTCTCTGGAAATAAAAGGTAATTATATGCTTCTACTAATTAACTGTTTATTTTATAAATTTCCAAAGAAAACATTAAGCACATTATTCTGACCTTTAGAATCTCTAAAAAGGTAAATTGTTACAGAGTTCTTGAATTATTTTAAGTAGCAATCAAACAAAAAACCAAAAAAGATCACATTCTGACTACTTAGAAGTACAGAAAAACTCTAATAAAAAGTTATTAGACTTTTGAATCTTCACTATTTGAAAGGCAGAGCTATATCAAAAGATATCACTGGAGATGGGTCACTCAGTTATATTTCACCTGTAGAGCTACAGTGGAGTTCTAATCAGTGATCTGAAGTTCTTGCTGCCACAATTTTCATTATTCTCTGTAAATTTCATAGCCAAGCCACTTAAAATAATTTAGAAAAAATTGATTGTTCAGGGTCCATCAGTTTCCACTTCAAAGGTTTAAGACACTCTTCTCAATATGGCTAATTTTTCTTTGCAAAAAATCTTGTATTCCATTTAAGTGCACAAATTAAACATCTTATGTCCATATTTAATCCCAGTGTTCCAAAGAAGTAGTTCATACTATAGACATTCCTATCTAATTGGTATTTCTAATGAAAAATGAAAGCAGGACAGAGACCTCCAGGACTATTAAGTCCTTAAAAGTTTGTTATAATAAATGGCTGACTAAAAGGACATTACTTCAAGTTCCTATGTCTTCTGAAGAGTGCCTTCTATTTTGCCCCATGGAAAAACACATCATTGCAACATATCATAGTTTTTCTTACTTCAGTTCCAGGTTCCTTAAAGCAGGTATTACTGCCTTGTTGACTCAATATTTCAGGTCATCCTCTTCTCAAAAGTAGGCAAATCCTTGCTTCTGTGTACATCCAAACATATGAAGGCTTACATGGTGCTGTATATATATATATATGTGAATATATATATGCACATACAGAGGTTAAAAAAAAGTCATTCCAATTTCATGTTCTTTATTTTAATGTCTTTTATTGATGCTCAGATAGTCTATGTCATCTTTTGTTTTTCTCAGCCAATGGCACTCAGGTCTTTGCTCCAGAAAATGTGTTTGGTGAAGTAAATTCCTCCTCATAGAAGTTGTGTCATTTCCCAGCTCTGTCTTCTGCCCATTGAAAAATACTAATTGTTCTTTTCATTAGAAATCTTTAGGGTCTTCAAGAAGTTTAGGAAGGCCACTTCCATACCCAAACAGAATTTGTCTTATTAACAAAACTGAAGTTTCCCTTCTGTAGATTTTTTTGGAGATGTTCAGCTGACTTTTTCCAATAGTATATTATAAAACTGCAGCATTAACTCACAGCCATCATGAATCTGAGAGTAGTTCTGTTTAATTTCAAAAAATATAATTCAAACTCCCCAGTGAATGAATAACCATTTTTTAAACTTGAGGAATTAAATTTAATTTCGTTCTGTATTTCATTCTTAAACAGCAACATAGTCATAGCATTGCCTAATAACAAAATAATTTTTGTTTACTTGTCATCAGTATATGACCTTGGTTTCCTTGAATGGAATTATTAGGAAGGAAACATACAGTATTATTTTTTAAGAATCATGTGAATATTGATGTCTGTTCTATTTACAATTTTTTTCTTTCTGGAACATGTCCTATTAGGGTTGCTTGTGCAAATTTCTCTTGCACCTTTATTTTTTGGCTGCTGAAAGCCCAATATAGCACAAAACATAGATAGATTATCAGTATAGATATCAGTACAGATAGATTATCAGTATCTTTACATACTTTTCTTCTATGATGTTTGAAGAGGTGGAGGGCTTGACATTTTTTCCAGTCAATTTTCCCACTAACTTGAAAGGTATCTCATTGGTGAATTGAATAGTGAGAGATAGATTTGGCTTAAGAGGGAAAAAAAGCATAATGAATTACGTGGGTGTACTCTGAATAAAACATTTCTCAGAACAGCAGTAAATTTCATGACCTGCCTTTAAGTGCTTCAAAATGCAGTGGTTTTGGATATCATTAGCATATCATACAGATGATGGTTTTCAGTGAAGATGAGAATAATTACTGTTCCAAGGGGATTTGTAGAATTATTGAGTTATTTAGGTTGGAAAAGACCTTAAGAGCATCAAGCTCAATGGTTAACCCAGAACTGCAAGCCAGAACTTCTAAGTTCACCACTAAACCAGGTCTCCTAGATCCATATCTATATCTCTTTTAAAAACCTCCAGGCATGGTAACTCAACCACTTCTTGGTTCCTGTATGAATTCAATCACCTTTTCAACAAAAAAGTATTCCCTACTATCCAATCTAAACCTTTCCTGGCACAATTTGAGGTATTTCCTCTCCTTCTGCCACCTGTTACTTGGGAGAAGTAATCCCCACCTGGCTGCAACCTCCTTTCAGGCAGCTGTAGAGTGATAAGGTCCCCCTCAGTCTCTTTTTCTCCAGACTAAACCCCAGCTCTCTCAGTATCTCCTCATCAGCCTTGTGCTCCAGACCCGTCCCCAGCTCCACTGCTCTTCTCTGGACACGCTCCAGGTCCTCAATGTCCTTCTTGGAGTAAGACTGGAAAGACAGAGGAGACACTGCTTGTGCTCCTCATCACTTAACCAGTCATTCCAAGCCCATGAAGTCTCTCTCAATTGCCCTTGGAATTCTTGCTGCAATTTCACTGCTGACTACCTGAAAAAGCAATAAAGAATAATAATCTGAGGGCTGTACTAAAGTGAGAAGCCTCTTTCCCACATCTTTAATCCAGAAGGTGTTACAAAGTGGTGAGCAGCTGCCAGCAATGTCAGGCCTTGAACAGGCACAGACACAGAGAAGCAAGGATGCTCAAGCCAACAATTTAGGTTTTGCCTTGCTGTCAGTGAAGGCATTCTCCTTCAGTTTCTGGAATGACTGTTAATGTCAGGCAGTGATGAGGCCAGACACAAACCTGGGGAAAACAAGCTTATTCCTTTCTGTGGGTGATGGAACCAATTTTCCTTTCTTTCACCCACTAAGAAACTAAAAAAGCAGTAGAAATCTTCAAACATCAGAATCTTTGAAATGCAAAAGAAAGATTATGAGGTCTACCGTGAAGTTAAGCAGTTTCTGCCTTGGTACTAGCAGCAAACTACTCCAAAATTAGCACAAAGGAAGAGGAAGCACACAAGTTTTAAACCACATTAGTTTTTTCAGTGTTGGGTCCAAATGATGTCAAAGAACAAAATATTGACACAAACTGCTTCCTGAGGTTATCTCTTCACTAGATCAATAAAAACATCTTTCCCTACCCATGCTCCCAGAACTGCACAGAATCTCACCCAGCCATGCCTAGCCTCATAAGCAAGAATTCTGATTTCAAAGGCTGATTTGAAGTGCCTATTCTTCTATGTAAAAGTTTTTTCACTCTCTTACAAAGTAGAGAAATGTAGCTCATGAATGTACATCTACATAATAAGATTATGGCTGAAAAAGTGAACAGTAGAGCTCATTTATTCCACATGCCTACTCCAGAAAAATATGATCATCATCCATCAATAGCATGCACTGGAATGAAGAATCCCAGAGAGGACAAACACAGCTGCTGCCAGAGGCACTAAGGAGACAGCATTGTGCTCAGCATGGGGAGACTATCACAAAATATTTGAGATGGTTGTTAGGAACAGCCAGCAAAGCTCAGTGGCATTAGCAAACTGTTTGGTTCAGACTCATTTAATGGACCACATGGGCAGTTTCAATAAATTATGGCATTCCAGAGTGGCTGCACTGGAAGTCAGCTTGAGAGCAAGAGGAAGCATGAATCAATTCCTCTTAAAAGACAATTGTTACGAAAGTTATACTTTAGTCTATTTAAATTATATTGGTGTCAGGGACAAAATCTGAGATGTAAATATGGTCTTAAAGGTCCTTTCCAACCTTAACAATTCCAAGATTCTTTGACTATACATTAATGGCCCAACAGGCCAGTATTGCAGCACAACCAGGAACACAACTCTTCCAGGCATAACACAGGCATTTGAATGGGTCTTCACATGGTCAGGGGAAAAGACAATGAACTTAATCACATCCCACTGATGCAGGCATTTCTGTAACAGGGGTTTTACCAGAATTGCATTTTGAAATTAAACCATAGAGGAAAGAAAAGTTGGAACATGTCAGCACAACCTTGACCTTTTCTCTTTTCTTTGACTGAAAGGTATTTCTATTCCATTTGACTTTTCTCAATTTTGCATTATGCTGCTAATACGTACAGTATGCATGGTAAATATACATGTATATATATATATTTTTTAATGTTCTCTTTGATTACAGAAAATACATAAAGAATACATTCTATAATGGCCATGAAATCTCTCTACTTTCTAGAAATATATGCAAAGTTCACCATATCCAGCATTTAAGTAGTCCTCTGTACTCACTGCTTACTGCACACATTCAAGACATTTTTTCTTCAATGTAACTTTAACTGAGATTACAAAGATTAAGCCAAACTGGTAACTTGCTTTGTTTCTATTCTTCACAAAAAAAACTCCATCAGCTAGATATTCTTTTTTTTTTAATTTCTAAACTCTCATATCTCCTCTCATATGGCTTTATCTCTTGACAACAAGAGATGAAAGATGGCTAGACACCACCCACTTCTCATGAGCAGTAATACTTCGGCTATCTAAGGCTGTTAGCTTTGTCAAAACATAATTTTGATGGCTCCCAAAGGAAACTAACATAAAAAGTAATTGCCATGCAAAATGAAAAGACTAAATTTATTTATATAAGATACAGCTTGATTCCATATATTACACCATGACTTTAATGAGACATATTAACAGCCAATAACATTCAGTGCTGCAGCACTCTGCAAATCCTTAACATGACTTGGTGGTCAGCAGAGTTGTCACTCTGCTGTGACTCCCAGCAGCACTGCAGATGCAGTCTGAATGAGCCATTAGCTCATTTTCAATGGACAAATACCTGTGTTTTCACCAATATGTAACCTTACCAGAAGATGAAATTTAAATCCACCGGTCACAACACAAATTTCCACCTTGATTTATCTTGGTTTGGTTTTGTTTTCCTTTAAGTCTGTGGTATTCTTGCAGTTTTCCTGGTACCTTCTACCTTCTGGTACATTCAGAAAATTACTGAATGAAATGTACTGCTCAATACTTCTCAATTCTATGCATTTTGTTCTGAATATTCTTACTGATCCTCCTTTTTCTACTCCTATTCCTAAATAGAAATAATAGATTTAAAACTAAAATATCATTTTAGCTATCATAGATGTCATCACTAAATTGTCTGCATAAAAATTTCACTACAAACATCACCCATTACTGTGTGAAAATATATGGTTACCTATGTACTTTTATATGCTTACAAGTAGATTTTGGCTGTTCAGTTTGGCATACATGAAAGTGATCTCACAGTGACACAACTGGAAATTTTCTCCATGGCAGCTGCTGGTGTGACTGAAGTCTCTCATGACTTTCTAGTTAAGATCCATTCTGAATCTCAAACAGTGAATGTTTACAAACAATCCTAAAGTTCTGAAAATACTCCGAAGTGCTTTTAACCATGTCAACCATTACTATTTACTCTAATATCTTAACTCATCAATAGAAACTGAGGTATGAAAACCAAGGAGATTTTGCTCCTGTGTATGCTGAAGGTGGTCAAGACTCTGGATGTGCTGAAATCTTAAGAGAATTTTCTTTGAATCAGCCATTCCATCCTGCCTCATGCTATAGCCAAAGTCAACATCTCCATAGGAACACTTTTTATGTTGCAGAGATTGCAGCTACTGCTTCTGCATTGCTCAGTACATGAGAGGAATGAACATACTGGAGAGAGTCCAGCAAAGGGCCACAAATGTCATTAAGTAACTCTTCTGTGAGGAGAGATTGAGAAAGCTGGGACTGTTTGGGAAGCAGAGGTGAAGTCATTAATACATATACATACCTGAATAGAGGGGGCAGAGGACAGACCTAGGCTCTTCTCAGTGGTGCCCTGTGACAGGATCAGAGGCAACGAGCACACACTGAAAGATGGAACATTTCCTCTGAACATCAAGAGACACAGTTTTGCAGTAAGGGTGACCAAACACTGGTACAGGTTGCCCAGAATGGTTGTGGAGTTTCCATCCTTGGAGATATTCAAAAGCCATTTGGACATGGTTCTGGGAAGCCTGCTTGAGAAGAAGAGGTCACTTTAAACCTCAATGATAATGTGATTCTGTGGGATTTTCTTACTTACAGATACAAACTCCAGTTTGAAAGAACTGAAAGCTCTGCCATTACTATACTGCAATTCAAACCATGGGACTGAAACATTCAACCTCAGGTCTTATATGGAGTATTCCTTCATACAGGGAGCAGCCTGTGTAAAAGAAATCTTTAGTTAAGCCACCATCTCTCCTGAGGTCCTGTAAACACTGACAAGAGGAAAGATCCTTCAGAGAGCATTAAAGAGCCGGAATCTGTTTTAGCCATCTGTCTTCTCTCTCTCTCTCCCTTGACTACTTAGCTTAGGAAGAAAAGGCAGCTCTATCCTGTGCTGGGGACAATGCCCCTAAAATTTACAAACAACTGTCCCATTGCAATGCTGTGCAGGATAACTCCTATGGCAGCAAGAAACTGGCTTTTCAAGAGCTCATTAAAATACAGCTTTTGGGGTCAGAGCATGAAATTTTTGTTTATCCTCCAGGAGCACACAAGCATGCACATCCAGGGTATGACTCATGCAGAAGAAGGTTTGCCAAGCTCAGAAGAGATGCACCATTAAAGTGCACACAGTGCACAGCAGCTTTGCAGCTGGCAGGATGCTGCCCTTCTACCACAGTCACGCAGGATCTGCCTGGAACAGTGGTCACAATGGTAGGGAGAGGCTTTTTTAACAGACAAGGTAAAGTGATTAATCTGGTGGTGAGGGTCCATACAGGGCTGTAGAAGATGGGGATAGACACAGGTTGCTGGCAAACCTACAATGCAGGTCCAACCTCCATGCAGGAAGCAAGGACTAGACACAGGCTAACCTAAAATACAAGATTTGGTGTCTGGATCTGTGCTGAATCAGGGCTCCCAGGCATGTGGGCAGGGTTGATGAGAAGCTGGGTAGAGCCAGTTGAGCCTGGCAGTTCCCTCAGAGTCTGGACATCTTCTGACCCTACTGACCAACTAATAATGGATCTTCCTTGGCGATATGCTGGCCTATGAGGATTGACTTTATATGTACACAGCTACAATTTCACTTGCTTCTACTAATGACACTCTTCCAGATGTGGAATGACCTCCAATGACAATCTTTTCCAACCATTCTGACACAGAAAATTCTGCTAAGAATCACTTCAGGTAACTTGCAAAAATGCAAATATGTTAGTTTCTTGGGTGAAGATTTGCACCCACCATTCCTTCTATTAGATAAAAATTGACTCAGACAGCTTAAAACCTTTGATTTCCCAATTTACTAGAAAATGTGTCATATAATTTATATATATACAATATAAAATAGTAACTAAGACATCCTGTTAACTTTTAATCTGTCCTTTATATTTTTCACTCTGGTACATTTTTATCACTATATATCACTTTAAAATTTAGGTACCTTTTATTTAGGAAGATAATTGTAGAATGACTGAGGAATCACAAATAGTCTTGTTTCTCCTTTATTTAAAGGTAACCCCTGTTTACTTCTTACTTTGAGATAGAAATACAGTATTTCTATGGTGTGGTCTTAAAAATATTAGTATTGTGGTCTTAGTAAATTATTAGTATTTCATTGTACAAACAAGTCTATGCTCCTCAAAGCTCCTTCTAAACTGCATTTAAAAATCTAAGATAAACAAATAGTGTTCTAATGCAGTTATTCTAGAAACATATAGAAATTAAAGTTCTTGTTTTACAAACTATTTTATAAAAGATAATTTTCTCTTAAATCCTTGAGGGCTTTCTGACAAGGCTGGAAAGGCTGTGCATTGGTTAAAAAATGTGGGTTAAAAACAATACCTGAAAGAGATGGAACCTCTGTAGTGCTGTCACAGCACCACATTTCCTGGCAGTGAGCACACTGGAGGTGACCAGCTGCTCCTCTGGAGCTGAATATTGCCTGGAGAGGAGTCAGCAAGGCAGGAGGGAACAGCAGGAGCCTGGACTCAAGGTGGAATTATATGTCACATGGCCTAAAGGGCAAAACTGATAGATGTGCAAAGAGCCCCTAGTAGCTTCAGACTAATTAATCACACAAGCTCAGATCATATCCTGACTTTCTACAGCTGTGCCAGGAGGTACAGAAGATTTCAGTCCAGCCTGCATTTAAGCATTTCTGAAGAGTACATTCATCCCATACTGTTAATTTTGATTTCTTTAGATTTTGGTTGGCTGCTTTATTAAACCCCATACTTTGCAGGATCCAAAATAGGAACCTCACATGAGCAGAGTGCATAGTTAACATCCTGAACATCAACAAAATCCAAAATACAATCAGCCTTCCATAAATAAGACAGAAATTTATAGAGTACTATTATTGTCTATTTGCATTTCTGTGGAACACACTCAGCTGCTGTATTTTATATATATCACAAAGTGTCTTATTCCACACATTCAAAGCAATTAATAATGCTCTCTTTTGCCTTGCCCTGCTACACAGAACACATTTTCTCTTATTCTGCATTGGGTATATGGAATAAATCACAAGGGTCACACCAGTCTGTCAGAAGACAAGTTTATGTTCATGTTCTGTAACATGACAGGTTGCCTAAGCATATTTAAAGGTGCTAGATAATTTTCATTTTCCAGGCCTCCAGCCTCCCTTTGATCCCCATACATCACTTTCCAATTCCTTTCAATTCTATTCCCATGTGCATGGATGCAGCTATGCAACAACAGAGGTTATTTGTAATTAACCCTGAATTGAAGACTCGACCTCCTTGCCAAGCACCAGCCCTAGAACAGAGCCTTCTCCACCTTTCCTGTTGTGTGGTTAATTGCCACTGGGGCCACGGCATTCCCCGTGAAGCGTCTGCAAGCAGCTCAGAGCCAGGGTGACAATGAGGACCTGAATATGCAGGGGCTGATGACACCAAAATTACAGCTTATTTAACAGCATGATTCATCCAGATACTTAACCATAGATTTAAAAATAAATATACACTCTCTCCATTTGAAGTTAGTGAGACAGAAATATATTTTATTGAACAAAGCATGTGTCTGACAAATTCCATAATGAATCAAGCCTTTCTACCATCAAGTCTTAAATAACTAAATTCAGTCACATTTATATTCTTACAAGCTACTATTACAGGAGTGCCCAGGAGTCATCAACAAGGGCTTTAATTTGTGTAGCTCTGTACAGGGTCAGGGGGATAAAAAGGACAAAAGCTTGACAACACAAGAGACAAGCAGCAGGGAGGAGATGGGAATCATGGCACAGAGGGTGGGCAGCACAGTTAAGAGGGGCTCAGCCTGGCAGCAGCCTCGTTGTCTGGAGATTGTCACAAGCACCCTGCCCACCGAGAGCTTTCCATCTGATGGAGGGTAACGAGGCAGCTTCACTGAGGTGTGCAGGGAGCTCCTCGCAGGCAGAGAGAGAGGACATAAAACTGCTTCCTTGAAATGCTAACAAGTGCAGGCTGAAGCTGGCTGGCATCAGTGACCTGTCAGGGCTGAGATGACACTTTGTGTGAATTATAGGTGATCTGTAGGGAAGGTGCAGTTTGAAGCGCCTTGAAGGTGAAGTGCTTCAACTTTAATGTGACATAAAAAGGAAAGCCAGCAGAGGGGTGATGAGAGGGAGCAAAGTGAAAATTCAGTGGAATTAGTTTGCAGCAGCATGACAAAGGTCAGGAAAAGGCTACATCCCTGCCCAGATCATTCCCTCCCATGACCACAATCTCCCAGCTGATCCTCCTCACTACAGGAGTACATGAGGCACTTCCACTAGCACTTGGCAAGTTTGGTTTTTTATTCTCAAATTCAGGGTATGTATGTGATGGAGACTGTACCCAGAATAAGGGATATCATAAAAAATCCCAGAAAAAAAATTATAAAAAAATTTAAATATAATTTAAAAATAAAATTTCTTTAAAATTATATATTAATAAAATAATCTCCAGATAATAAAAAAAGTAATCAATAATTTCCTTATTTTTAGATTTTGATTCATGTTTTTAATTTCCCAAGAATTCACAAGATAAAGGGACATATTACTCCATTAATATGTGTGCTGCATAAAAGAATCAAAATTACAAGTAGTGAAGATTACTTAACTTTTAACATGGCAATTAGGTATAAATAAATGGAAAAAATAAATTATATTAACAAATACAAGTACTTTGTTTAATTATGAGGGAGTTTTTTCATTTCATAAATGCATTTGCTTTCATCTTCTTTCACCTTTTCATCTCTCAGAATTACATAGGTGATGTCATATTCTCTAGACATTGACCTTCTGAATAGATCACTGGAGATCTAATCTGTCACATCTCTTGACATGTCTGAATCCCCACATGGGGCTCATACTCATCATTTACCCTGTTGTAACATTCCACATCCACACGCTGTTTTGCTGTAATTTGCTCCTTTTATTCTGTTCTCCAGCTCTTGTTAACAACCTCATGCACTGGGTTTTTTTTAAAGGAAATCCCAGACTTTGCTTCTTAGCCTCCAGCAATGACCAAACGTGACCAGTAAGCAAAGAGGTCTGGTGAACAACATTCTCCTACATCTTTCATTAATAACCAAGTATCCATTACAGATCTTCTCAGCATGATTTCCTACTGGACTCTTTACACAACATTACTTCCTTCCATTTCCTTCCTCTCAGCTTTGCTTGGGATGCACACACACAAAATAACAAATTAAAAATATCCAACAACCAATGAAACAAACAATCAAAAAAGACTTGGTGCAGCTGTGTGGAAAAATATCCCAGCATCCCTGCACATTTGCACCTGAACAGTAGGATTTGACTGGGATTCACCTGCCTTAATTTTAACCATTTGCAAGGCATTGCATCTTAGCCATTGATTTTGACTGTTCCTTTAGTCTGTGAAGAGAAGTGGCTGTCTCTGGCTATTGATTCATCTTTCTCTCTTTTTGTATCATCTTAGATGAGTCTTCTGACCTTTGAGTAGTTAAAGGTGCACACAGCACAGAGCCCTGTGAGGTGGCTTCTTCCTCCTGCGAACAGGGCTCCTTCTTGTAGTGCAGAGCTGCTACTCTACTGCCAGAGTCCTGCATTCAACAGGGATGAGTGCATTTGCCTTGGTTAAAACAAAAATGGTGAAAAAAGGTTCACTGTCTCACTCCCCACCAGATGGGAAAAAAAAAGCATTCTTCTCTTTCAGGTGCCTCCTGTGTAATGAAAAGGTGATGATCTAGCTTTCTACAGATGTCCTTAAGTGCACCATGTTCCAGACCTTCCTGAAAGCACACTTACTCTGCTCTGTTGTCCAACCACCTCTGGGACAGCATATTTCTGGAAACAGTCCCCATCACTCAGCAGTTACTCAGCTCACTGAAGCATTTCCAGATTTAGGAAAGCTTTCCCTGATAAGCCAATAAGCCTTTAAATAATTGCATACATGTTTGCAAAAACCTCTGCATTATTTACATGTGTAAGTTCAATAATATTTTTAAAGTAGTAAAATAACTGTTAAAACAAGACATTTCCTTTCCCAAACCCATAGTTTCGCTTTCTTGTGAAGTTCATGTCTCTTTAACCTAGTTTCACCCATGCATGCTCTTAACTTGTCAAAACCAAGAGAGAAGAAACACATGCACAGCTCTTAAAAAGCTAACAGTGTCCTGGTAAGAACTCAGAGTTAGAAGAAAACATTTTCATACAAATCAAGTGCTGAAAACATTATTAAAAACAAAACAAACAAAAAAAAACCAAAATAAAAATATTTTATACTATATATATATATTTATATTATATATATATATATATATATATATATATAAAATAAATATAATTTTTTTTATATTATATATAAATACCCAAAATAAAACCCACAAAAACGAGTATTTTGAGAAGTTCTGAACAGGGCATGGGGCAGATTTAACTCCACCTTGACTGCTAAAATAGTTGTGGATGTAGATGAAATGCATCACAGCACAGCAACTATCTCCTCTGCAATTTCCAGGTGCATGTTAGAGGATCTTTTCAGTTTTCCTTCTTCTTACTGTCTCCCTCTCTTTTCTTGGACTTTGATGTCTCCTGTGTTTTTAATTTTCATTTTTATCCCAGTGATAGCCCTTTGAGATAAATTTCTGGTTACATTCTAGAAAAATTCACATTCCTACAAGGAAGGCTTCACATCCAGTATTAATTCATGATTCTACGATTTAGAAGTTCCAGTGAAACTCAGGAAAATGAAGAGAAAATAGCAAGGCTTCCAAAAAAAAGCAGAATTGATCTTTTAGAAATGCACTGCTGAAAGTGGAGGAAAGATAAATATTTAAATCAAGAATGAATGAGAATTAAGGGTCCAAAGTAAATTTTATTGGGCAATTTGGCAACCTATACTTCTGTCTCAAGACATGAGATTTTTTTGTCTTATCATCATTTTTTTCTAAATCTGAGCTCTAAGAAACATTTAAAACCTTTTTCTTTAAACTGTGACTTGAACTATGCACCCATTTATTGAATTATCTATCCCAGAATGAAAACAGGGGATGTTCTAAACATAAAAGGTAGAGTCCTTCCCAGTTCTTGAGGGTATTTTTCAGTCTTTGGATCTAGTTTGATTAAGCAACACACAACACAGCTTCCATACAATGTTCCACCACATTGATGCTGTCCTTACCTAAGAAGAGAAAATGTCACATCCCCTGCTCTGAGGTCTGGTTTTATGAGATTTCAGTGTGGTTGTTTATATTGGAAGATTAAAGCAAACATCAAAGAGCAACATTAGCTCCAAAAAAGATGATCGGAAATAACAAATCATTATAGACTTCTATAATCAGGTGTGGAAAGTTTAACTCAGGTCATTGGAAACGATCTTTTCTGTTTCCAGGTGAGAGGAATTCAAGACTGGTCAGGTAGGAATGGTGACTGAGACCAAACAGCTCTATTCTTGTCACATCAAAAGAATGTGACTTAATGTCCACTCAGCTGTGTGCCTGAGAAAAGATCAAAAAGGATGTATGATAAAAGAAAGAGAATATTTTCCACAAAAATGCTCTAGCCGTGCCTGCAGAGAGATTTCTCTAGGAGCAGAAATGAAATCAGCCACTAAAACCAAGCAAAGAGCAGCTGCAGAACAGCCCCAGGTGTGTGCCACAGCACCCTGGAGGAGCAGCGAGGCAGTGGAAGTGCTGCTCCTGGAGTGCAGAGCCACATTCCAGCCTGGGTCCTCCTCTGGGCCAGCCCAGGAGCACAAACAGCACAAGAGGCAAAGGTTACAAAAGGTTAGAAACATCCTTCAAGCCCATGGATCAGAATAAAGCTCACTTACATTTCTTGAAAAATATGTTTTGCAAAACAAAAAAGAAAATATTTTTTTATTCCACCAATGAAATGTCTTAAATAATATTTTAATAAATTATCAGAAATATTAGTTATACATTCATCTACATTAATAAGTAACTACATATTCATCTCATTCATAAATTTAATTTCTATCATTCTAGCTCTACAGTTAATATTTTTAAAAGACCCTGTTTTTGTCTGAAAATGTGTTTGAGTTTCTAGGAAAGAAAACTTTCCCTTAACAGGAGAATATTTTTTTTTAATTTAAGGTTAGGAAATTAAACATTTCATTGCACTTGTATTTAAGTCCGTCTGGTCTTTAAAAAGTATCTCTTTATTTTAAACCAAAGTATTTTAAATTTTAAAGCTTTGAGATTTTTTTTCTATCTTCTTTCATATGTGGACACTAGTATCTGAATTCATTATTAATTTTTGTGTGACTGAGGCCTATGATGAGGCCTTTTATGTGAATAACAATTTTTAAAATCTTTAAGCTCTCATCCTCCTGTCTGTAGGAACAAGGATGACTTCCAGGTGGCATATCATGCAAATATATTGATATATTTACCTAAGTATATACTTCTGCATGTATATATAGTGGTGAAAAACAATTTTAGGTATGAAATAAGACATACCCTCTTTTGTCAGACTGAAAACAGATGCTAAAACCAGAAATTGAAACAACTTTGATTTCTTGCTCTTCCACTAAGATCTCAGTACTATGTTGACTCCAAGAAGGAATTCAATTCTGGAGCAATAGAACATTTCTTCAATGTATGTCCCACAGAACTCAACAACTTTGCAAAGAAATCAAACCAAAAAAATTTTGTCCTTAAACAAAACATTTAAATTCTGCACTGAAAACTGAAAAGATTATGCAGAGATTTAACATTATTAAACTAAAACTTCCAACTTTTATTTCTAAGACTGATTCCACAACAGAAAAACATCTCTCCAATGCAAAGTTATTTTTCCTCTTATTGAAATTCTATAGTTTGTTACTGAGAAAAAAAATACCATTGAAATGCATTAAGGGACAAGTCAACATGGGAAGGACAATACAGCTGTCAAACAACTGATTTCACATTGCCTAGGAGAAAGAATAATGGCATTTCTAGTGCTGGAAATATAAATGGAGCTTGCTGTTGTTTTAGAACTGTGGTCTAAAATTATTTTGGAAACCTCCAAATATTTCCCCTCAGAAATGTTTTCTTTGTTGAAAGCAAACTAATCCATTAAACACATCTTTGATATACTATTTTTTAACATCCTTGTCCATCAGCCATAAAACTGAGTGTCATTTACAAGGCAAAATAATTATGAAAATATTCAGTTATCAACCTGGACTGGAATGAAATTACAGTCTTACTCCTGAGCCAGGTACAAAGACACATTTGATTTCAAAGAATTGATAAATACGTAACAATGACAGTACTGACTTTTTTTCCAGGGCTGACTATTTATTTCATTGCTTTTGATAATAAAAAAATGGGCGGAAGGGAGAAGTTTACTTAAAAATAAGAGAAATATAATTATTACAGTTTATGAAAATGTAGGTTTCTTGATGCTAGAAGAGGGGCCTTTTGAATGCTCTTTGTGTAAGAAAAGGATATAGAAAATCCCTTCACATCTTCAAAAAAGGATCTAGCTACAGTTAATCACAGGAAAGAGCAGTAACAAATAGCAAAGAATTATCTATCAATTAGTGGAAGAAATGTATCTAAAAGTAGACAGAGGTGAGACAGTCAAGATAGATTTTTCCTAGTAATTTCTAGAAATTTTGATCGTGTGGATATAAATTCTGCTGTGGTACTTGCCCTCAGGTATCATGTCCTAGAGAACATATTCTGTTCAGTTTATCAATAAAACAAAACTTTTTCTTACTTTTTTTCCTGCTTATAGTGATTAATTTCATACATGTCAATCACCTGTAATTCTACATCTCACATAATGTACTAGCTAGAGCATCTCTTCTATTCAATACTTAAATTATATGCACCTTTTACTAAGTCACTGTGTTTCAGTATGCAAAGCAAATGATATAATCCCCATCTTGGAAAGGATGGGCAACCAGAAGAACAGCCTGTCATGAATAAATGCATTTGGATCCAGGGCTCCAAGTGTTTGCATCAGCATGGGACCTGGGACAAGGGAAGAGTCAGTTCTCCAAGCCTCAGTTCTTCAAATTAAGTTTAAAAGTTATCAGACTGCATGTTGCAGTATGTTTTTGTCAGTTTTAACAAGCACATACATAAAATACTGATATGTAAAATACTGTCCATTATCATTATCTTGTTTTCACCATTTCATATATTTGTACTGGAATTTGTCCAGTGCACCATCACTAAGGGTGAAGTAGCTCACTTGCACTGGGATAGCACTATGATATGAAGAAAATAAAGATGACAGGCAAGGCTAATGCAACTACCTCAGTGTTTATTAGATGAAGCAGCACACAAAAATGATGAAGAATTACAGCACTCTCAGTAGAGAAGTTATTTTTTTGATAACCAAGGAAGACCTCAAAGTAGATTTTTATACAGCATTCTCTCATTTCAGCTGTTTTTGAGCATTTATTGAAGCTGAATAGCAGTAGCTTTCTCCCACTGAAGTCCCACTGGAGACTACCATGCACCCTTGCAATAACTGGAGAGGTCTCAGTGGAGACCAAGCAGAAAGATTAATTGAGGTTTCTAGGATGAAATTTCTCATGCCCTGATTAAATTCCCATAAATCCCTAAAGCAGAACCATCATAAGTCTCAAGTGAAGTCCAGGTACACTCTTGGCAAGGCCTTACCCACTTTCTGTCTGGGAACACACATAGTTTTATGCAGCTGCTTACATGGAACAGGAGTCATCCCATCAGTCACTGGTAATCATTGCTTTATAAAGTCATGTGGAAACATTGTCTAAAGATGCAGCTGAGGCCAGTGCAAACAGCATTAATTGAAAACAAGAGACTTTCCATGGGCCAAAGCACTTACAACCCAGATTAGTAAGACACTAAAAGGGGTGAGAAAGTTAATAAGTTTCATCAATACTGTCAAATTCATATTAACTGATGAAGATAGGAAATCAGTAACCTGTGTCTGAATGCACATATAGCCCTCCAGTGGATATGTGTTAATCCACAGAGGATGAGCTGATACTTCTGAATTCCTGCTCTCTGCTAGTACAAGCTCTTGTAACACACCTTATTAATTAGGGAAGTTTCTTGGCTTAACATGTCATGTAACAGCAACAGATGAGCAGGCAGAGAATGTACTGATATTGAGCTCTAAGAAGAAAAATGGACTAAATTGCTGTCTAAGTTCATGGGAAGCACCTTGGCAATTGAACCTTGAGCACAGTACTTGTTAAGTAAAATGCATTAGTTTTAAACCACCATTACATTTGCCTTGACAGTTGTACATAAATAGACCTGACTTGCTAAGCTTCAATAACTCTTTATGTTCCAAATAGTTCTTCAGTTTCTTTACAAAAATGACATAAATTAAACACAATGAAAAGCACAGATTTTTTTGATGGGAAGCTCACTCTCTCTTTTCCTTCCTTTCCCATCTATATTTCCCATCCCTTCCAATCAAGGACACACTGGCCATTCACATCAGAGATGGCATCTAGCCTGGTGTGACCAGGACATGGTCCTGCTGCCCCTCAGCGCCTGAGGCTGCAGTGCAGAAAGGCTGAGTGCTGCTGTTCTGGTAGGAGTGAGGTGAAGTGGGGCAATAGGTAACACCAGCAGGCAGGAGACACAAGGCAGATTTGGGACTGAAGCCAGTCCTGAGCTGTGGCAGAACAGACCCAGATGGGCCAGCAAGCCATGAGAGTGGGGTTTGTCCCTGATGGGACAGTGACACACTATGGCCAGGATGCTGATATCGGCTTGGGGTTTGTATTGCCTGAAGTTAACCTCTCACAGGGTTTCACTGGCCTACAAGATTTCTCTGCTTTTGCCTTGTGTCAAGTAACACTGGAGATGGGAAACATGAGAGAAAAACTTCAAAATAAAAAGAAAGTCAAATCCTAAGATCTTTACCTTGGATAGGCAGAGAAAGGGGCTGATTGTGAGGTGTCCTGCATTTCTTAACCTCAGTCAACACATAATCCAAATTCCTATCATCACAACATTTAAATTACATTTGTATGGTCTCTTTCTCTTAAAAAGATAGCAAAGGTAGTGTTGCTGAGGTTTCTTTCAGCTATCCACAAGCTATTTTTTTAAACTTGGATCTAACTTCCAAACAAAGTCAGACCTGAGCTTAGACCACAAACACACTCAAATTACAAAAATTAGGAGCACAGAATTAGATTCTCCAAATCAGAATTGCAAAATGAATGACCTGATTTTCTGAAGTTCTTACATGTAACAACTCCCACAGATGTCAGCAAAAACTTTAATTCAGAGTTTAACTTCAGTGCTTTAGAAATCAGGTCACTTGTTCAAGTACCTAAATATAGAAGAGTAGCTACAACTTTTTCTTTTTCTTTTTTTTTTAAATACTTAGGTTTAGAGTTCAAAGCAGGTTATTCCTTCAGATCCTGCAAGAGAACTTTGCAAACCTTGGTTCGGGATCCAAATTCGGTAAGCAGACACAAAGTCCAGGGGTGTACAGAGCCATGGCTTCAGTTCCCGGCCATTTGGAGGAGGGATCTCTGCCTTTTGTTCTAGTTATCTTGTAAGAGACCCTGACAGCTCAACATCAGCCCCATCCAAAGGTGCTCTTTGTTCACCTTCAGACAGTTTATCAACCCCTGAATTAACAGCAGATGCATGACTGGGTATAAAAAACTCAGGCAGATATTGGAAGTGCCACCTCACATATTAAAAAAAGCATGAGTATGCAGAAATTATTAGTTACGTAGGTATGACTATTAATAATGGTATCATGTACACAGCTATAAAAATAAATGGTAAGTGGCAGATTTTTCTCTGAGTGCTTTCCTTAGATTTGCCTAAAAGAGATTACTGTTTGGTTTTGTGTATATTCTTGCCTATTTGTGTACTAATTTGCTGCCAGGAAGTAGAGAGATTAGCAGAGGAACAACTTTTGCAAATGACAGACCTGGAATCACTAAGCTGAAACCTACTAGAGACATAATCAGATGGAAATGCTGATATTTTTGTGATGTATCCATTGTGCATGAGATGATCCATATGGATTGTTTTTTAGGATTCAGTATTTAGTTCAGTTCTATAGTTCCAGCTGTTGAGGGGTGATTATTTGCTCTTTCTCTACAGATGTTTGATGAAAGACTTCTTGTCTCTCTGCTTTCAGCCTAGCAAAACCATGCACCATTGTCCCTTCAAAACTAAATGTTTGTTTCTGCCCCTAAACTCCCCTCTATTTTAATTAAGGAAATGATGTTTGGAAGGCCAAAGACATTAACACCTGAGAGAACAAAATTACTCCTATACAGCTTCTTCAAAACAAATCTTTCCTGTACCTCAAAATATAAAATGCATGCAAAAAAGAACAACAAAAAAAAAAGGGTCAATATTGTATTGGGCTCTACATGTAGATTTCTATTTACCTAAATCTTTCCTTGCACCCATCTGCAAACCTTCTTTCAGCCCAGATGGCCTTCATTTCTAGCTGGAAGAGAGGGAGAATCCCTGTTGTAGAGAGTAATAAGCATGACTGGCAATGGGTCAATATTCTGTTTACTCCCCAATTCTTCCTAAGGTCATCTTCTGTAAGATTTAGTATGCTCTCTAATGGTCAGCTGAATGCCTATAAATCTGTTGGTTTACTTTCTACTGTACTCTGCAGACAAATTACATCCTGTGCCAAGTCCATTACAAATACAGACATACGTCATACCTAGCTGGCAAAAAGATGGGAGAGAGAAACACTGGGTGACAGTGCAAGGTGACACTTGAGAACAGCTTCTGCTTTGGGGGATCTTTAACAGGAGCAGCAACAGATGAGTCTAACTCTTACCACATCTGTTCCTAAGCGGTCCGTAAAACCACAGTGCAACTCGTGCGGTGTAGCTGCAATTATGCACACAAGAAGCTGGGTTTGAGGGATTTCATTAACCTGCTGAGAACTGAGGAGCCCAATGTGTGTTGTGGCCGGCTGAGGCAGTCAGAATTGCACAACAGCAAAGGGCCAGCCTGCTGTGTGAGGCAGAAAAGAGTGATCTGAAGCAGCAGGGAGCTGGCAGCCCCAGGTACCCCAGGCAGGTCTCAGCTAGGTGCTGCCAGACATGCATTTCACTGTGCTCCTCTCTACTGCCTCCCCCCTTCCACTGTCTGTTTTTTTCACTCCTACCCCATGCAACAATTGACTAGAAACCTGATGGATTTAACAAGTCATAGAGAAAAGGCTTTTTCATCCAAGAAGACAACCAAGCCAAGTGTTCAGTTTTTCATTCACAAGCAGTCCCCAGGGACACTCCTGGATTCCCCACGATCACCTGCCTCCCAAGAGCTGCCAGGGGATGGGAGAAAATAAATTCCCTTCCTGCATTCGCCTTTCTATATGTCTGAATTATTTCCATATTATTTAAACTACTTGGACGGGTTTCCAAGTGACTGCAACATAGATGGAAAGTTCAGGATGCTGACAGCAGGGATGTTGTCATGGTGACAGATAGGGAGACAGGGTGGTTAGAAACTTGGAGGCAGGTAATTAAAGATGCCCAGAAGCCAGGGACAAGGGTTTGATATTGCCCTGTTACCCTGAGGCAAAATTCAAATGAAGATGAAACCTTCTGCCCCATGCTTGTAATTAATGCTTCCAATTGTGCTCTCAGGCACAGGGATTCAGAGTCTTTACATTCAACTGTAAACTGAGGAGAAAGTGTTTTTTGCAACAGAACACTGATTCATCATTTTCCTGTGCATTTTGGTTTCTCTGTTTCTGCAGTGGCAGCATGCAACTGACACAAAATTCCTTGCCAGCTGTGGATGACCCTGTAATTTGTGACATACGGTTTGTTTGGTATCTATTATCCACAATGTAAATTGTCAGTGAGTGTGGTAGGCTGGACACCACCTGCCCACCAAGCTGCACTGTCACCCTGCTCCTCAGCAGGACAGAAGGAGAGGGGGCAAGAAAATAAATTGGATAAAGGTCATGGAACCATATAAAGAGACTGTCCAATAAAGCAAAAGCAAAGGTCCCACACAAAAGCAAAGGAAAACAAAAGATTTTATCTCCTCTTCCCATCAGTAGGTGATGTCCAGCTCTCTCACAGGAACAGGGCTTGTAGTGATTGCTCCAGAAGACAAACTTTGTAAACAATGAATGCCCACCCTCCCTTTCTCTTAACATTTATTGCTGAGCACATGTCATATAATATGGAATATCCCTTAGGGCAGTTTGAGTCAGCTGTCCTGGCTGTGTCCCCTCACATGCTGGGTGTGTCTTTTCCACCCCCAGCTTACTGGTGAGGGAGGGAGTGTTGGTGCTGTGGGAGCTGTGCTCAGTCAGCATACTGGAGTGTTATCAGTGACTTTCTAGCTCCAGATATAAAGCACTAAAACACAGCACTGTGAGGGCTGCTGTGGGGAAAACTGATTCCATCCCAGCCAGACCTAATACAATGAGTCAAAATATTCTGAAAATAAGATCTGTCTGACTCATTACAGTGTGAATGATTATCTGATTAAAAATATAATTTATTTTTTTTTAATTACCTACTTTCTAGGAGAAGCAAGAGAATCCAAGCCTTGTGCCTTTGGATTGCAAATATATATGGTTCAGCATGAAAAAAAAAATCCAACTTGCTTCCCTCTGTGGTAGTAAGCATACAATTATGCACAGTTAATTTATTTGTGTTCATTATGTCCACATGGACACTTACGTACTTGTGCTGCTACAAGCAGGGTCCTTTATGCTATGTGATTTGGTGACTCTGTAGTTTATCCCTTGTTGCAAAATATGTTCCAGGTACTCAGCTTCCCTCGTGCACAAAAGGGCTCTAGCAAAGCCTTTGTGGTGCAAGGAAAAGCCTGAGAGTGTGAGCAGAATGCCAACTGCAGCAGTCATGTCCTCCTGCACTCTGAAACAATAGGACACAGACCTCAGCAATACAATTTATCTCAAAGAGCTGCTAACTCCAAAGCTCTGGAAGTAGGAAATGGTCAGCAAAAAGTGTGGAAACATCACAAAATAATATAGCAATAGTAACAGAAGATTGTATGGCCAGTTTTGAATCTGAATCTCTGTTTAAATGCATTTGGAGCTCCTGCAGAAATGCTCACATTCCCAGCAGTGAGGTAGAATATAGGGATCTTGGCACAAATTTTGGATGCATTTGGCTTTGCTGTAGGATGCCTTTCACCTACAAACGGATGCAATTATACATGCAGAAATCTAAGTGCATTACTTTTTTATTATATGTTTACAGGAAATGTTATTGTAGCTAGTGTGATATATCTCATTAACCAGAACTTGGAAAATGTAACATGATTGATATGTATGTAATCTTTTTGTACTGAAAGTCTTTTTGTCCACTGAATGTAGTCTATATTTTGTGCTATCTGCACACTAGCTGAAAACCTGAAACTAAACAATTATTGCAAATTTTGTAAAAAAGAAAAGAAAAAACCAATAACCAAACAAATGGAAAAAAATATACCCAGGAGAGAAAGCATGGTCTCATTTTTTCTGTTTGTTTAAAAATGTTGAGGAATCAGAGCATATCAGCAATATTTTAAAACACTGAAAACTTAGGCATTTCAAAGATGTGCAAATAACCTCAACTCTGTCCTTGATTACTGACATAAAGTCTTTTTTTCATCAGCTGATTACAGCCTCCTTCCCTTGAAGCAACTCAGAGGCCACTGATTCAGCTCAACACCTGGCAACCTGCCTTGCTTCTGGAGCTAAATTTCTGTGTCAGAGATTTTCAGGGGAAGACAACAGTGGCAGATCCTTCAATAGCAGCTGCTTCATTTAATGAAGGGAAAGAGTCTTAGTGCTGGAGTCATTTGTTGCCATAGCTTCCCATGTTAAAGCCAGAGAAACCATTAGAGCATCTTTCTAGCAGAGACCAAAGATTTTAATTCAATTACACTGATTCTGAGTGCAATATTTTGAGTTTAGCAAAAGCATATCTCCCCAAAAGCTCTCCACATTGTTTGAATGTGCATGCTATTTTTCATTTCAGTTTCTGAAGTTTTGACTTTTAGCTACTTCTTCATCTTCTTATTCTTGGATATTTTTGAAACCAGGAGAAGATTTAGACATTCTATCAAGTCCCTTCTCGATATTCCATTTGATCAACTGTCTGCTGTGACCATTTGTCAAGCAAAGAGCACCCCACCTTGCATGCCTACTCTACAATTCTTGGTTCATAAGCTGGCTCTCATCTGGACATAAATAGTCAAAAAATACTTTCTGCCCTCCATTTAAAGGTCTATAATACCCTTATACTCATCAGAGTGAAGAGTGTAAGTATGCACCCCTGAGGAATAAAAATCCCTCCCTCTCTCTCATTCCTTCTGTCTCTCCACTAAGGAACTCAGCAGCTTTGCTTGTTTTAAAGATGGGCAAACAGAAGCACAGAAAGGATAAAGCCTTATTCTGTATTATATGTCAGACAAGGGCAGACCCTGCAGCCTAAATCTCCTGGCTAAATCCAGCAATGCATTAATAACACCAGAGCTCTTATCCCTTGCTGCTGGTTGTCTTCACTACACAAACATACTCTCATATTTCACAGTTTCACTGTGTTAAAATGTATCAAAGATGTCTATTACTGCCATTTTTTAGGAGATTTCTATTTGTTTTCCTATAAGGCACTTGCAGATTCACTGCAAATCTACAAAGTTTCATTTTTATCCTTTGGTTTCTTATCAGACAGAGAAGAAAGCAATGCAGTCAGGAACTCAAACCATTATTACTTCTACCTTTGTGTGTTCTGTTTAAGGTGCATGCTAAAATGCAAAGCAGAAACAACTGACTATACCAGAAAAAACACGTTCATTTGGACATGAAACACAGAGAGGCACCGGCACCCCGTATTCTGAATACACTGATCTCTCAGAGCAACAGAAAGGTAATTTCCTACCAACAAGGAATTGATCTCCACATTGCACACACAAGCATTTCCTGGAAATGTCAGATGATGTCAGATGGTGGATTGATAAAGTCTGCAAGAATTAGGAGCACAGATGTGTATTTACTGAATTGTTTCAGTACTACACATGCCTTTCAGTCTCATAGTTTCAAATAAATAACATATATTTGCTAAGTTTAGTGAGTTAATGACTGTGAAGTCTCAATGTATACGTGCAATAAGAAGTCAACTAGCTTGTGTTCAAGCCAGGCAAAACTGATCCATGCCACAGTTGTAACTCAACACACACCAGAGCACACATCAGACTGCACTCTTGCTGTCCTGGAAAAAAAAATATACATTGTCAAATCATCATGTTCTGCAGAAGAAGTAGACAATTACATGAAAGACTCAGCAGCTCTTTAGTTGTTTACTACTAACACTGTGATTTATGGAGAATAAAGTGTCCGATTCCTTACAAGACATGATGTGAATCTACTGGAATGATTTGATCTAATAGTGTTAGAGCATACACAGCTTAGATAAGTCATTCATAATTTACCATATACAGCTGGTATTTTCCTACCTACCAATGTTCTCAGATGGATCCTGTTAAATCCCATTTCACAGTGGCCATGGATTTCTTCTGACATGCTTGATTATAAAGGCGGGAAATGTTTTCAGACATTAGATCATAATTTGGCTAGTGATACCCACATGAGTGTCAAACAGTTGCAGCAAAGATAGGGTGTCTTCAGTCCCAGGTTTAAATTCAGCATACAGGACAACCAAAAGAAGATGGAACACTTGGTTTGTCCTGCAGTAGACCTATTGCCTCCCCAGCTGATCAAGGGATTCGGATGAGATTCCCCGAGGAATCTGAGTGTGCCAAACTATTCTGCTCCAGACACAACACTTGCTTAAGTGCTTCTAACCCAGGGGCTGAATTTAACGTTCAAAATCATAACAAGGGACATGGAAACCAATTCCTGATCACCGCAGAGTAATGTGTTCTTCGTATATGATCACTACTCAAAACTTATCTAGGAAATTAATTAGACTTTTAATGTTCTGTTTTCTTCACTGCTTTTATTTGCAGGTTAAGAAGACTGTAATCATTCACAGGGAAATCTTGGGCCCCCCATAATCAAATTTTGTTATGGAGACAGCCTAGCATTGTTAGGATTACAAGATTATTGGGATGAACTGTGCTGTTTCCAAACGCCGGAGTGGTTCTCCTCCTCTCTCCTGCCACTGTTGACAACAACAACATGGAGAGGCTCCTCCCACAGTGCAAGATGGTCATCCCATTTCAAATTCCAGGCTGGACTTAGAACAGGATCAAAACTGTGTGTGCATGCACATACCTGCACAGCTACAAGGGGCCTGGCAGGGCACACTTCTGTGTGTTCCTGTCTGTCCACCTGCCTGTGACTATATGAGAAAGTTAAAGAAAGGTTTAAAGAACTGTTTTCCCTTTTGTGTTCTTATGCCTCTCTACTGATTTCTGCAAGAATCCTTGAACTACTATTCTAATTCCCCTACTTCTTCCACTGGGTTATACCTTATGACAGAGAAGTACACCTTTCACAGCTTGCTGGTCCTCGGTGAAGAACAGGAGTTGGTGCTTTTGCAGGTTTCCACTAGTAGGGGAGAATGAGCAGGGAACTCTTCCTGCCTCAGCCACAGGACGCAGAGACAAACCATCCTGTGTATTTTTCACCCACAGAAATTGTCTGATCACTTTTCTGCTTGTCAGGTTTTAGTTTAGCTGGTGTGCACAGGGAAGAAATCTGAATTACTGGATTCCCATTGGCATTGTAATTATCGTCAGACTTCTGTGGTCTCCAAGAGTCTCAGTTGTCTACTGAGTCTCTGCTAACTCTGTCTGCTCAGCGTCTCAGGCACCTTTTGATTTTTGCAATATTCTTAATTCAGAACTAGCAATTCCACAGCTGTTTCATTATAAAACTGATTAACAAAATGTCATGTGGATACACACCTTCCAGAGTACTGCTACCATGTTTACACATAAAAAGAAGTTTGATAAATCTTTAGCTTTGTTTCAGTAGTTGCTTTACACCAATTTAAAGCCCACTAAATGCTAAAACCACTTCCAAGAATTTGCACCATGAATTGATCTAAATTTGCTACTTTGATTTTTCTTGCCATCTGTCAAATTATAGACTTTCATTCCATGTATATTGCCAGATAATAGTCACTAAATAGAAAAAAAATATAGAGCTGACATTGCTACCTCCAAAAGTCAAATAAGCCTAGATACAAGTACATTAAAAAAAAAGAAAGTAGCTTTGATTAAACTCAGAAAGAATCTAAGCATATTCAGGAGTGATTGGTAAATAGTATTATTTGCATGAATAAGACACATTCAGAATGCAGGAGGATAACAGAAGACACGTAAGACATAACTGGTCTTACACCAGAGGCAATAAACTCAGGGGGGGCACAGTGTAGATAAAGTAATTGTACCTGGTAGCACTCCAGACCTGGAGTACCCACTCCCAGTAGCAGCTGAATGTTATAATTTGTCAGTGGGCATTTTCATTTGTTTTAAATTCCCTGAGAATAGCTGGACTCAAATTTAGGAGCTCAACATACTTTTGAAGAAAAGACTGTGGATAAGTGTTAGATGTATAATCTCCTTAATATTAATGCTGACACAGAAAAATATGGGAATTTATTAATGCACCAAAAGTACTGTATTTTTATGTGACTTGCTACCCTCAGAGTTAGAGATGATGGAAAATAGATTCAATGCTCTCTTTTATATTTTAGAACAGTTTTATTAAGTAAGTTTATGCCAGTAAAATTTTATTGCGTGCTTTTATGGTATTTCCCTGTCCTTTTAGAATTTGGAATACAATTTCAATTGATCTTAGTGTAATAAATTTTTAAATCAAAAGTAGCATAAAGGTTCAGAACAATTATCTCCTTTAACAGGTAGCGTATTTGGAAACACATCAATACTCTAGAAAAATGCATATTATTATTTCCATTGAACATGAACAATCTATCAGTTCCTCTAGCTCACTTACGTGCCACAAGAAACAACAATAGACTCTTGGAGTCTGTCAAATCTTAGATTAATAATAAATGAGCACCAAATGATAAACAGAACCTTTCACTGTTCTATTGCTGAAGATTACTGCGGGGTAAATACTAACAGGAAACCAAGCAATGTTAAACATACAGCTTAATGGATGCATTATTTACAACCTGAAAATAAATCCAAAATTCACACTAAACTAAAAGGATTATGTTATGAACTAAAGGGCCTATGTTAAAAAAAAAAATGTGCTCTGAAGCACAAATTATATGGAAAATATTTTAAAAGAAACTAATTCTCAATATTTAATTGCAGAAATGCCCAGGGAATTCAGAGTTGTCTTAGGCTTAAGCCTTTGATTCATTGATGTTGCTGATGTAGAGAAATATGATGACTGGAAAGAGAAATGCTGTTTGGGAAGGCTAGAGGACCTAAAATTTCAGCAGAATTTTGGTGGAGAGAATGAAATTGCCCAAATCAGAATACATTCAGAAGAGAGCCCTTGCTATAGTGCTTACAGTGTCAGACCCCATTAGAATTTATCTTTTAGAAAAAGAAGACAATGAAATATCTTCTGACATCACATTTTAATATAGCCAGATGGAGGATCGTGCATTTAGGAATCTTACCTAAAGGGTCCATGGAAGCAGTGACAATAAGGGAGCATATCAGAGTCCCAATACAAAGTTAAACCAGCTATATCTTCATCCTGTCATAAATAGGAAAGCAAGCAGAAATAGATGTTTAGAAATAGGCATTTGAGGGATTTTTTTCCTTTGTTTAGCACATAAATGAAACTATTAGTAATATAATAGTAGCAGCCCTTTGTATTGTCAAAAGTCTGTTGAAAACATGCCTCATCCTGAAAGCAGCACAGTAGCACCAAGTTGCCTGTTTCTTACATGTAAATCAAAATGACTTTTATAAAAAAAAAACAGATTGGAAACACAGATCAAGAAGATACCATGCTTACAAAATAACTATTAATGCCTAAATTTCTTTTCCCAGTGCATCAAGACTTTTTCCTGAGCAATGAGTATGTGATTCTGACTAGGAGCTGCTCTGCTCACAGGGATTTTGAGTCCTCACCCACCATGCTGGTTGCACCCAATAGCACTTAGGGTAGTTTGCTGTACAATCTGTCCCCCATCCAAAGAGATGAGACTGCCGTGGAGACATTTCATTAAACACATTATCACTTTAGTCTCTCTCTCTCTGTGACCATCTTAATGCTCTTGTTTCCTTAGGGAAGGTTACCTATGTTTTTTGAGGGCAGAGAGGGACCCCATTGTAGATAGTAAATGTTAATGTAAAACGCATATTCAGGAACACATCACAGCTTGAGAAGAACTGGAAATGTACTCCAGTATTTTACTGCAATGGTGGGCAGAAGATTGCATAAAATGCCCAGAGGATTGCATTCAGACTCCTGGACAGCTTCTTCTACTACAACTTGCATTTAGAGCTCTTCTTTAAAGGAAGAAGGGGAGGCAGCAGGGTAAGATCCGTTATTGATGGATGCAAGACAAGCAATAATCATCATTCCATCAAAGACTAGACTTGGAAATAAGGAAGCATTAATTAATCTGCTCCTGCCTCAACTGCTCCTTCTTAACACCTCTCCTGAATATACAAATAAAGTCCTACCCCCAGCCATGACAAATGCTCTGGGTTGCACGGGACCTTAATGATCATAAGTTCATTGAACACTTAATTCCAACCCCCCTGTTATGGGTAGGGACAGCTTCCACTGGACCACGTTTCTTAGAGGCTCAAGGAAAGGAAAGATCCTGGGAAAAGGAGTCACCTCTCTGAGCTTCATGGGAAAAATCTGAGCTCTATAGACCAGGACTTTCTTGGGATTCCATATAAGAAAAGTCTTGTTACTCTATTTCAGAGTCCTCACAATGTCACATTGATATTTTCTGCAACAAAGATGATAAAAACCCATTTAAATGGCCTCTGGAAAATAAATATATTAAGAGCAACAACTTGTCTTCCCTGCAAGAGCCAGGCTTCATTCCAATGTAAGGGAACATGATAAAGTTCGATTTCCTAATAGCCCAGAGACCCAAGCAGGAAAAGCAACAAATGGGGATGTGTGTTTTCAGGACTATATGTTCACCACATTAAAAAAAATTTCTATGACTAAAGTTCAACAATAAAGAACAGTAAAGAACAGATAGCCTTTTTCTGATTGTTTTGCTGTCAAAATCTCAGATTGTTTTATGACCAAAATTAATGATGCTTGTATCATTCAATCCCATATCACTCCTTTCTCAAATACAAACATTAACAGACAATCATAACAAGTTCCCACAAAATTATTTTTTCAGTACAGAGAAAAGGCAGAGAGAATGGATATCTCTAATCCATCATTATCATTTGTATTCCTTGCACAGTTAGCACTACTTTCAGACATTTTCAGCTTTCAGCCATTCTTCTGAGGTTTCTACCATTTTCCCACTCTTTTTCTGCCTGGTCCTTGTGTGGCCACTTATTCCTGGACTAATGTTGAATTACCTGGCTGTAGAGATTAAGTTATCAAACTGAATATGCCTGAAACCATACAGAAAAAATGAGCACCAGGAGGTCCTTACCATTCACCTCTGGCAGGAATTCCAAGCTTTGCTTTTTTTCAAGCCCTCATCTTCTTAGCCTAGTGGCCACTGAAAGAAGCAAAACAGCCAACAGAACACCATTAAATGTATGTGTGAATTTTCAAATCAGCTTCCCAAAACGTAAAAACTAAAAATCTCCAGTGCTTCTCTGCTTTATCACTTTGTACCTTTTTTACTGCTGCACAGATCCAGGGCTTAGGAGAGCAGATAGAACAGAGTGTGAATCACAGCTTAAAATCACCATATTTCGGGTTTTAATTTTCCTTCTTATTGTAAAGATGGTGATATATTAGGAGGCAGTGACATAATTTGTGAAAATCATACCAATTATATCATTTCCATTAATCCTCTACTGTACATTCCCTTCTGCCATCCCTATTATATGCTTATTTCTATAATTCCAGAAAAAAAGAACATGGTAGCCTCTGCTCCATGAAAAGCTTTGAAACCAAGGGATTTACACATGATCGTAAGTGATCCTCAGCACCCAAACAAAAACAAATAAAAAAAATAAATTTAAAAAAAAAAAAAAAAGAGAGAGAGAGAGAAAGAAAGGCCTAAGCTCTGTCCCCAAGGGTGCTGCTTCCACATTGTTTCACCCTTCATAGCCTCAGGACCACTCCTCCACTTTCTCTCATAGTTTTCAAGAACAGTCTCATCTCAGGATGAATATTATGGACTTCACCAGCAAGAATTCACAGTCTTCTCAAGAACTACTGCAAAACCTTTTACGTGAAATGCCCAAACGACTTGCAAATATGTATTCACAAATTACACTCCAGTCAGTGACATTATATTATCATCATCTGAGAAACAGGCAGGTTGAAATAAGGAGAAGGTAAGTGACCTTCCTAAAGGTATATTTTAAATATGCTTGCTGTTCTCTGATAAGAGCAGTACATTTTCTTAGCCCATCTGCAATTTTGGTGCTCAGATTGTTTATGGTTCAATGAATATCCAAATTACCAGAGTACTAAAGACAAAATGGCCTGAGAAACTGCTTAATTCTATCCTGGGAAACCTGCTCAGACTAACACCAGTCCTGTCCTAAAAAATTGCTGGTGACAGCCTGGTACTAGTACTGATCCTAGTAGAAACACTGTAACAGTGCCAGTTACTATTTGACAGAGACCTTTAGTTCCATGCTATAATTTCAGGCATCTGCAGAAAGAAGGAGTAAAAAGCATCCTATTTCTATATATTCTTCAGATCAACACACTTGCAAACAGGAAAAAAAAAAAAAAAAAAAAAAAAGAAAAAAGAAACCATAGCAAATGCCATGTGTTTTATAAACCTCAAAAGCGTTTTTCTACATGCTTTCTGCACACCAAGGCACTCACTAAATCTGGCCCATCAGAAAGAATTCACTTGAGGGACTGCCTTGTTGATTTCTATCAGGAACCAAGGAAAGCAATTTTCCAGAGAAGATGCATGAAATACTCACACATTTCTTACCAATATTTGACTGAGGACAGAGCTGTGGAAAGAGAAACAATGGGAGTCATCCTCTTATGCTTACCAGCCAGCCAAGAAAGTGGCTTTCAGCATAATCAGATCATCAGACTGCTCAGCAGTGTGACCAGCCTTTGTTTCCTTTATGTGCTTGTTCATTACTTATCTGTGTTGAGAATCAAAGCTTAATGGCTGACACCCATTTTTAATGAATCAGTGTGAAAGACAGAAGGGACATGATCATTACTGCCATCCCAATATATGCAAACATTGCTTTTGTTCAACTGCCCTTTCCACATCACTTGATTAAACTGGACATGTTTCTTGTGGATCATACACCCAACCAATTTATAAACATCAGCTGTTTCAGACCGAGAGGTTTTCTTTGTATTGTGTGTAGCCCTTTACTTCCCTCCAGTAATAATAATGATCTGCTTTCTTTAAATAAGTAAAAGATAAACAGACACAGAGTGAAGTGAGTCTAGTGAGAGGTTTAAAGATGGCAGAGCTTGTTTCTGCCTTTGCTCTACTTCTGTAAATTATTATGCTGCAGCTACAAGGAGAACATAAGCCATTATGACCTGCAGCATTTCTCCAGGGATACAGTACAAAAAGTGGTCTATCAGAAATGCAATCAATTCCAGAGATGACTGCTTCCTGCACGCTTCCAAGCTGCTGCTTTATAAAACAGCTCCCCATAAAAGGAGCAGGAAATGCATGACATCGTTTAGCAACCAGTCATTAGAACTTAATGGAAGAGGATTAAACTAAAAAAAATGCCATGCTTACAGACCTTTCCATACATTACCACAGCCTCTGAGAGGAGGAATTGGTGACATATTGGTAGAGCCTTAACCCTTTCCTCTACCTTCAGAGATGGAAACATCCCACAATCAAATAAAAATCTTATTAGAAGGGTAAATCAAACAAAAATCAAACCTCTGAATCAAAGTGGAGTCAAAGGTGAGATTTTTCCATTTTTACCTAAAACCCCTAGGGGAAATGAAAACGTGTTCTCTAATCTTGATTTCTCTAACCTGTCTGTCCTCAGGTGCTGTACCATGTAATTTCTTGTGTTTTAGCAGTTGTCTCACTTCTAGTTGCCTACATGAAAATGTGTGTGCACTCCCTCTTTCATATGCTTAAGGTACAGTGAGAACAAAGCAAATAACCTCTGAAATTATATTCCTACTGATTTATTGTGAAGACATTTTTTATACTGAAAACACCTGGTGCACAGTATCATGTGCATTGATAATAATTCAGGCATAGCTTTTTTCTAGAGCAAAGCAAGTATTTACAGCTACAGCAGAATGCTGGTGATGAATTCATTCTTATCACAATCAAAAGATAACTGAACAGTAGAAACACATCCATCTCTTGAGGTTCAGCTCTCTCTAAATCACCCCCAGAAGGTTCTATGAATCTTTCTCCCTTCTGCAAGTTTTAAAACTAACAACTGCATGGTGCTGATAACCAATATCTGTATAAATGCTTTTTCCACTATATGTTAAATTATGTAGCTAAAAATAAGCTGCAGATCATCCATCTTTAAAAAGCATATTACGTATCTCTTAATGATTACATATCTCTCAAATGACAAGTCTTTTCACTGTACTAAGACAGAGTAGAGGTACGTTCTTTTTTGGCAGCTTTTCTGTCTCTGACACCACACAAGCTCTTGGGAGTCAGAGCACTGTCCAGCATGCAAATGGCCTGGAGCATGACAGAGCAACATGGTCACACCTTGCCATCCCCTACTCTGAGGTCATTGCCAGCAAAGTGCAGTTACAGGAATTCAAGGTACTCATCTGGTAGGAAACAACATCTTCTAGTACTGTGAGAAGTGTTGACTCATAAGGTTTGTCCGACTCACATTAAATATTTACTGTTATTCGTTACTTTAATCGTTCAGCCATAATAAAAAGTATACCCTGCAGCCTTGCCACCCCAGGTTGTGATCCAGCCATGCTCCACACCCAAGGTAATGTCAGTAAGCCAGCAAATGCTGTCTCCTGCCATCTCCAAAGCAATGTGGCAAGGACAGTTATCTAACACTGGGAACAGCTCCATGACCAACACCCCACCCAGAAGGAGCAGTTTGGAAAAGGTGCAGCTGAGAACATGGCATGCTGGGTGAAACTAAAAAAGCACTCAGGCCATTTCTGACTATTGGATCAAGGAAGATGCCTTCTCCCAAAGCACAAAACTTTAATTCATCACTCTAAACCAATTGATCTCCATTTGACTCAGAGTTTGACAATCCTATTGTGGTTTTGGCACAGCATCACCTGACTTTACCACTTCTCTAAGGATGAAGATTCAAATCTTCTGCTACTGCGATGAGACATTTCATTCCTTATGTCATAAATGTCAAATATAGTGTTGCTGTTTATTGCTAAAAATCATCATGTTCAACCCAAAGATAGATTTATTTCACTACTGTACAAAAGCATTCATATATATAAGAAAAAGCACCTGTTCTTTATGCCAAAAAATTACATAAACACCAAAAAACACAAAAAACAGACTAAGAAACTTGAGCTGTCCCTCAGCTCTCTTCCTTTTTTTCTAACTGCACATTTAACAGATCCAGCTTTTTTTTACACCTGTGAAATTATGCAATGTTGCAACAGTAAAACTTAAATCAAAATGAACATAAAATATCAACAGGGCGTTTTGGCTGCTTCAAATTAATACCCTTTATTATTGCAGTCATTTAGAGTTCAGGTAGCTTGTGATGCTGAAAATCATCTAAATGAATCATTTAAAACTTCTTTAGAAAAATACACTTCAATTTAACATGCATAGGTTTTTGAGAAGCACATCAAGTACAGAAATCACCAGCACCAGCAACAAAGGTAAAATTCAGCTCTGTCTGTTCAAAGATCATTTTTAATATAATATAATACAAGAAAGAACATAACACTGCCTCAGAGTAAGGGCTTATCTTTAACAGTGTTTTGCCTCTAGCTGTGGTCACAAGGGGGCATGTAGAGAAGAGAAAGAAAAGGGAACATATGGGATCTACCCAATTTCAGCCACAGAGATTTTCCAATTCTGGCACAACTGGTAACCCAGCTAGTAAATGTAAATGTAAACAGATCTCTCCCAAGCATTTGTCCAGTCTGCTTTCACACCCACCTGAACTTCACTCGTGTGAAACATCCTTTGACAAGGAGCTCCACAGGTTCACTGCATGCCACTTGAAGAGCCATATCCTTTCCTTTGTTTTAAACCTGATTCTAATTAATGCAGTAACTAATTCTGTGGGATCTGTATCTGAAAAATACAATGACCAGTTGAGCTCTAGCAGTCCTCTCCATGCCACGCAGAATTGTGTGGACCTCTCTCACATGTCAATAAATGGTTTATATTACAGGTTGAAGCATTCACCTCAGCTATGCCACATTGTACAGTAGATAATAAGGGTGCATCTGTAAAACAAAATTATTGATGTAGTGTCTCCAGCATCCTCAGCAGGCTTTTTTCTTCCAATTAGTATAAAATTGGTCCTGCAGATTGTACAGTCATTAGCAGTTGGATTGCATTGGGCATGTTCCAGAATTGCACTAGGCATGTTCCAGCATGAGCTGGTTTTGTTTCATCCAAATGGAATTCAGTTCCATTTGAAATTATTTTTATTTCAAATTTTCAATTACTTATTATTTAAATTACTTGTTATAATCATTATATATAAATACAAGTATATATAATGATTACTTTTATATATATTTTTATATATACCTTTATATACTTTTATATATTTTATATTATTTTATATAATCATAACTCTGAATTGTCTTTGTCACTGCACTGAACCTCTTCCCCTTTAAGAACATCCTTTTTGGAGATGGGACAACCAGAATTGCACACAGCCATCAAGGTGTGGAAAAAACATGATTGTATTTGATTTCATAATGATGTCTTCTGTTTTCTCTTTTATTCCTTTCCTAATATTTCTAATTTTTTTTGTACTAATGCTGAACACTAAGCTGATAATATCATGGTCCTCAAGGTCTCAATCCTGAGTGGTAATGGTGTCTCAGAACATAGGATTTTGTATGTTAAGTCAAAATTGCTTTTCCCTGTATGCATTGTTATACATTTATCCACATACCTCATTTTTGACATGTGTGTGAAATCTAAAAATTGGTAGAAACATCTTGCATAGCAAAAAAAGTCAATTAATCAACCCGTTATGGTCCCATAATTTTCTTTAGAGGTAGGTAAGCATTATTATGTCCACTTAAACACTGTTATATCAATTTTTCAAGAGATAAACTCACTTGGACAAGCAAACTCAAATACAGGGAGAGTTTTTAATCAGTAGAGCAATGAATTCCCCCTAAATTTCTCCTGCTTTCAGTAGATTAAAAACTTGCCATTATTAGAAAGGAATCCTAGAAAAGCCCTCTGGTAGAGCTACTTTCAGCACAGATCCTTCCAGCTAATATGCAATTTGGGACCACTACTATCACCTGAATAACACAATATAATCTTGGGTTACTATGTCAGAAAAGAACATCCAAAAGTTAATTATGCTTTTCAATTGCCTGGCTGCTCCTCATCCCTTTCCAGGAGCAGCCTTAGGAAGGACATTCAGGTGCTCCAGGCAGCAGCATTCTCTGGTCATAGTAACTCAGGTTCAAATAAACACAGCTAAGCTCTCTCTTTTTCACACTGAGATATTAAAGGTTTCTAAATTTAATACAAAACTGCTGAATTTTAAGAATTTTAATGCATAACATCAGATGATAGGCTCTAGAAAGAGGATTCTTGAGAAAAGAAAACATATTAAAGAGACATTGTAGCTCAGATCTAAATTCTGGCAGGACATAACAGACATCTTAGTCAGCCAATACATCAGACTTTTTCTGGGAACAGCTTAACTAAAAAAAACCCTCACATTTTAATTTCAGATTTTCAATTATTTGGTCTAAAAACTTGTATTGTAGCTTTTTTTTTTTTAATCTCTTAAGGAAAAATTGAGAGATATAAATCATCCAGAATTAGAACAGAAACCCCTGAGAAGGAGGATATTAATCCAAAAATCATGTGATTAAATATACCTAACACATTCTATTATGTAAAGCTTATTTATATAATTTATATAATTATATATTGTATAATTTACATATAAATATATATATGTATCGTATTCATCATATTGATACCTTCTGGTTTTACAGTGTTGGCATTCCCTCAGGTTGCATATTCTTCATAAAATGAAACTTGGACAGCTTTTTGAAAATGAAAGCTTAGATTTTCCTAAACTCTGATTTAGGTCTTGCAAAGCAGCCTTTTAATGCAAATACCCTCATACTTAGCTTTTCTTGGGGTAAGGACTTTTTAGCCTGTGTGATGGAAACTGATGCAGTGTGGATGACAAACATTAAGGTGTGCGGGTCTAAAGCACTGTGGTTTTAGGGTGTGCATCTCTGAGTTTCCTTCTCTCTGTCCCAGTCAAGTGTCTTTGCTTTTCAGTCCAAAGGCTTGTACCTTCCTCTTTAACAAAAAGACACCATGCAAAACAAGATTGAACAATCAGATTGCACAAGGCATAAACCCTTTGGGCACCAGTGGAATTCTTGAAGAAATTACCTGGGAAATCAAAGCAATATCTCAGTATCTGCTGAGCTCTTCCTGCCCAGTCCTCTCCAACCTGTGTTCCAGCAGGAGCAGGCTGAGCAGGACCAGCCGAGATCTGTTCAAGTGCTTTGCCCTGTGAACCCTGCACTGCAAGCTGCCAGTGCAGATGAAGTCACAGCAGGGTAAAGAGAGCTAAGCCAGCACAGATTACATCTGTGACCATACCAAAATGGGCTAGACATTGTAAAAGCACCTTTGGGTGAGATTTGCAAGTCATCCTCATTGGTAAGGCAATATCAATTCAACTACTGTATCTTAAACCTGCTAGGGTTATGTCCTCAAAAAATGTGTAAATGTTCTGAAGGTTCAAGTCTGCATCCATACCTGAAGTCTTTTCTTTGAAAGAGAATTTGTGGGGATTTCCTTAGAGAAGGATCTTCTCCAGGAACTTTGTCTTGTACAGTGAATTCTTGACCTGGAGAAGTGTGTTCCATTATGAATCTCTCATTTTCACTAAGGAAATGTGATTAATATAATGCTAAGACACCACTAATTCAGAAAGGCTTCTCATCTCATGTACTTTCTTTTTCCAGACTGTTGATTAAAGATATTTTGTAGCCTTAAATTTTAGATTAAATAGTGGTTAAAACAATTGAAATGAAAATATATTGGCTACTTTTGTAGTCTGTAGGGATAATATAATCCATTCAGCCTTTCATAAAACCACATACAGAGAATAACAGAATTTTAGGAAGTGTATTAATTAACATGTCTGTGACTGTACTTAATAGTCACAGCTACAATATATACCACTGTATATCCAAGCATATAATACCTGGATGAACTCCAGAGAATACATGGGAAAACCTATACGCCAGAGCCAGTATGTGATGGAGAATCCTCTTAAAATGTCACTGGCATGGAACTAAACCTTTTATCAGAGGTTTTACTATACTCCATGGGTGTGCTTTGAAGAAGATTCTGTTATATTCAACTACTATTGATTCACTAGGTACATGAACAGCTCTAATTAAAAACCTTTTTCTTTCAATCTTTGAAACCAGTGCAGAACCTTAAATAGATTTACTCTGAACAAAAAAATAAATAAACAAAACTACAAAAAACTCCAAACAAAAACAAACAAACAAAAAAAAGTGATAAAAAGTTTAATTAGAAAAATGGTAACCCAAATTTCCTGGCCTTCTTTGCTTCAATGTCTAAGTAACCATTGTCTCCCTGGATTTCTGAGATTAGGTTGGAGATGATGCTCCTTCCAAAGGTCTTTGATTTCTTGTCTTCAGCATGAGCATGCCTTGGCATGTCCCACAGGTTCTGCTTGCTCACACACTGTCTCTTCTGTCTCTGGCAGGACAAGGTCTCAGTGCTGGGAATCCCAGAGAGAAAAGAGGAACACAGAAAAGGAAGATTGGCTTTGTTTAACTAAGCAGGCTTCTGACCATGACTCAGAGAGCCTTTCTCAGGGGAGGGGAAGGGCTGACAAAACACAGTGCTAGGAATGGGTCTGGCAAGGGGAATTCTGCTTCCCAAATACATCACAAAAGCTAAGGAATAAGACTGGGCTGTGTTGAGCTTTCACCATTCTGTGGATGAAGTCCAGCCTTTATTGGTGACCCAGTGGCCAGACTGCGTAAACCCCAAGAACCTCTCCTTGCATAAGGCTCTTTATCTTATGGCCCTGTCCCAGAGCATTTAAGAATTTAGATAGTGCTCCAGAAACAGCATCAGTAAAAGGCTTTGCCAGCTGGACTGAAACAAAAGTACTCCAAACGTACCCTGGAAGAGTGAAATAGGCCTCTCTCTAGGTAGCTTGCTACTTCATGCTTAAAAGCCTGTCACCTCTGCTACTTAGGCTTTGATAGCCACGCAGAGAAATAATAAATAGTCAAAGGTATACCTCTGATTATACCTTCTGATTGCCTTGAAATTAATAGCTAATCTGAGACAGCACAAGTCACCTTATCCTCACAATGCCTTCCCATGTATTAGTGAATGGTCAGACTTCCTTAGGACAAAAAAAAATCTAAACACTGCCAGTCCTCTCCAAAACATAATACACCCAGGCCTTTATTTCTAGTATTTTGCATCTACCAGGTGGGATTGGGCCCCATTTGTGGTAATTCACCAGGCCAGGATTGACACCATTGGGATGCACATTTTAACAGACTTCTACAACCTCCCTGCTGTTGCACTTTTTGCTGAGATGGAAGCAGATTCAGGCTGGATCAGGGCTGTGGTGGTCTGGGCAGGCACAGCCCATATGCCCCATTCAACCTAGTGTGACTGGCAGCTGGCAAAACATCAGTGTGCCCTGCCCCAGTGATGCTCCATCAGGACCAGGCTCCAGGCCCCATAGTCTTGCCCAGCCACAGAAACAGATTTTTGAAAGAACTGTTGGAATTTAATAGCAACAGGATTTTTGATTACTTAAGATATTTTTATGGAACAGAAAATTCCACTTCTGATCTCCTTTAATCAACCTACAAAGTCTTAGAGTTTGTATATCTGTATACAAACTACTGTGGTTCAGTTGATTTTTCCATAAGGATTTGCTAGACTCAGTTGTTTTTAACCATTTCCAATACAGTTCTGTTCTGCTTAATCTTTTTGAAATGTTCTCCTCCTGTGTGACGGAAACAAATCCACAAGTATGGACAAGTATTTTTTCATGCCTGTTACATCCAGTGCTGTAATCGTGACAGGTTGCAGCTTCATCAAATTCCTCCTGTAGCAGCCACTTCTGCTCAGCCTCCAGCAGGGACCCAGACCAACCTGCAGGTACTTTTACACATGAATAAACCTCCACCAGAGGCTGCTGCTTTAATGAACTCTGTGTGCAATTCAGACAAATTCTGGTCTAGCCTCATTTTTATCCACTTAAATATGTTTTAGCCTGTCAAGTGAACAGAAAGAGGAAGCCATTACTTTTGTAAATGTAACAAGAAAAGTGTCAGTTCCATTATTTACACCTGAGTTGGGCAAGGTAGAGGATAATGTATGGTAGAGACCAATTCAGCATGGAATGGACTAAACAACCCACTGAACTCCATTTCATCAGCAATTTACTGGCTTTCATTTCATTTTCCTGCCTCAATAAGTTTGGTTATTAAGGCACAGACCCCTGCCATGCCTCTGAAAGGCCTCAGCACTGCTTTATACAGCAATTTCACTTCCCCAACAGTGAAAGAGTCCTATTTTCTTCATGTTGAGGACATGTTCAATCTAACTTAAAACACCTGTGCCAAATAGTTTAAACAATGCCAAAAACCCCTGCTCCTCAGCTCCATCTTCAGTAACTCCCTACGGTCACATGCTTGGACATGCTTCTCAAAGGAGTTCTAAAGGCCAAGAATATAATTTTCATATAAGTAATTTTCAAAGTCCAAACAATTTCAATAGGAGCTGGCTAAACTATTGCAATTATTTAAAAATTTGGTGCTTGTCTTTTTTTGCTACTTTTTGGGGTTATAGAAAAAGTCTTAAAACTATACATGGTCCAAAGGAGAAATTTAATCTCGCAGAGTTCCATTTCTGCTAATTGCTAAAGCCAAAAGGAAGTCTGTCAAAGGCTAATCATTCCCCAGCATTTTCTGAGACATGAACACACATTATCACATAAGATTATGCATTACATTTCTCCTTTAGAAAGCGTTCTATGAATAAGGAGTATGCTCTGGGTAACACTGAGGGTCAGACCTACTCTGGTGTATATTTCCATATTTGCACTTAGGCTAATTAAAATGCATGAGTTTCACCACTTGCAGACATTACTCTTTGTCTTCAAATGTTTATTCTAAAAGCCCAAATTGACCTAAATATTTTCAAAGGGACCTACGCGACTTCTCAATAGATTTCAAGCATAGCTTACAACTGCTATTTTCTGTGCTCTTTTTGCCTATACATCTTGGTTGATAAAGAAGTAGAGTCACCCAAAAGGAATGGTTGTTGCCCACGGACTTCACTGGTAGGAATTGTTTCATATCTGACTTCTCTTTTCCTAGGTCTAGTGATGTAGGTATATTTAAATAAGGAGTTCTAGAAACCAAAGGCTCATCAGCTATATGCAAACTAATTAATTTCAGGAGTATTATCAAATTTTAGGAGTATTATCAGACTGCCACTCCATAAGAATAAAAAAAAATTAATTTTAAATAACCATGTATAACTAATAACCAGTCATGTCTGATTCATTCAAAGAAATAATATTACTGGCTAATAATCAAAAAAATATCAGCAGGTCTATAGCACTTTGCTAAATCTTGTACTTATTCCTTCACTAAAGGTGCCTTTTGGCATGGATTCCCTGAAAGCTTTCCAGGTCAGTGATTTTATTGACACAGTTTTGGAAACCAGAATTGTACAGACAGTTGGACTGGAAGATAGATCCATAGGTATAGAACATGAAACATAAGATAAATTTTTAAAGAGTCAACAACCTTAGATCAGAGAGATGTAAGTACACTTAAAGAAGAAAGTCCAAAATATATTGGGAAAATATAATGTAACAAGAGGGGAAATGTCCTCTTTAACGTTTAGGTTGGCAAAAGAAAATACAGGGTTGCCTACCAAGAAAGACAGAAAGATCATAGAATAAAGAACCCCAAAGGCTCTCCAGTAAACCTTCAGCCTCAAAGAAGGACCCAGTCATTACATGCAGGCATTTAAAACATGGACAAATGGCAGGAATACACTTCCAAGAGGAAAATACAGAGTATATTATGCCTCATCTCTCATTAATGTGTTTAAACCTGTGAAAAGAAATGTGTTCTTTGGGGTTATTAAATATGAGATGTCATTAAATATGAGATTAGAAGAATTCCTGTCCACAGTCTGAAAGGTTGCATAATTCTGAGCTGTTGGGCTGATGTAACAAAATGTGTAAAATTACTCGTAAGATTAACTCTCTCCTGTGCAGTCATGAGTTTCAGTATGACAAAGGGGTATAAAAAAGTTGAACTTCTGCATATCTTCTGGGACTCAGGAAAGGCATTGTCACTTGTACCTTGAAATGAAACTCCAAACCACTTATTCACAGAATCAGCAGCTCTATTCTCCCTGATCATTGTAATTGTGCACTGTGCTCGGAAGCATAGAAGACTTCTCCTTAGTATATTATTTTCCAGAATATTTGCCACCAAAAAAGGACAGATTGTTATAAGTGCCACTTATTCTAGCAATAAAAGCCTCCAATTGTTACATCTCTCAGATTTTCCAGTGTTTGATAGTTTTGACTCTCTGACTTCCCGGCACATTCTAAGCAGGTCTTTCATCAATCCCACTTTCTGCAATCTTTAAAAAGCAAATGTTGCTAGTGGGGAGACTCTTAAAATGTGGAGTGTTTATTTAAAAAGCAGTCTTATATATCTATGGGGCAGAGGTATCCATGTTCCTTCAAGCTTACCTGTTTTCTTAAAACCTCAAAGAACATCAGAAGAAATAATGCAATAAAAACTTTCCAGTAATGCAAGGAACAAATTTCTACCTCTTCTGAGAATTCAGTTACTAAACTAGGAAGGATAAAACAAAGATTTATAGGATTAAAAGGTGAGCATCATGCAAAGGAGTAATCAAAAATATGTGTATTCAGCAGAACCAAGACAAATTTCATACCCTTCATAATCTAGGGAAAAATAATTCAAAATTCGAATATGATGATGTATATGTATGTGTATCCATCTGTGTGTTTGTGTGCATGTGAGACCAGCCACACCTCTCTCATCTACCCCACATCTGATTTTTCCTCTCTGGGATTCTATGTATCATTAAATACAATGGCTGAACAGTACTTTGAGATCTTCAATAAATGCCATCTGTTGCACTCCAGTTAGCTACCTCAGCACTGGTAAAGTGTAAAAACTTGCAAACCCCAAACTTTTTGGCTGATCATGTGTGTGGTTCCTCAGGCTGGCTGAGTATGTTTCAGCAGCACAAAAGGGAAACTTTGTCAGTTTGATGTGCATTTCACTGTGAGCACATGCAGACCTGTCCCAGAAACCAACCACAAAACAAACAGACAAGGTAGAGTCTTTTCAGTTGGGAGTTTTTTCATTTCTCTTTGGTATAATCTTAGCTGAAGTATGTCCAGGTCCTGAGAGCAGGTATAGATTGACTGAAGTCAGAAAGGGGGCAGATCTGGGTGTGTACAAGTGACGAGGCTGTTTTCAATAGCAGAACTAGACATGGGCAGCACAGAACAGACACATCCATCACCTCAGGGAGCTGCCTAAAGCTCACCACCAGCAGCTGAAGCAATAGCTCACCTGCCTGATCGAACCATACAAGAAGAAAAACATTTAAATCGTTTGTCTGACATGACACAAGACAGCTGATAAACTCAGCAAGATAAAAACATCAGATTTTTCTAAATGACAGATCTTGATTGCAGCACATCCTTGTGCAAGAACTTGTTTAAAAGGGAGAAGAAACACAGTCCAGAGATGGAGAACTCTTATCTCTGTTTCCAAAGCTAAGGAATGCAACTAAAGATTTTAAAGGAACAACTTTCTATAGAAGAATGATTCTATAGAATAATAGAATTCTTCTATAGAAAGAAGAATTCTATATTCTTATAAATAATATTTGCAGCTGCCTTAAGCCTTTGAGAAAACGTCAGCAATAGTAAATAAACTTCCTTCTTCACTAGCCTATCTGTACAGAGAGCACACCTGTGTTACTCATGTTCAGCGTTCCAGTCACCAGCAATTTTTGCTTCCTGAGTCTGTAGGAGAATGATTGCAATAGCAGGAGGTAAATGAGACAGAGTAGTCAAAGAAAGATTGAAAATGTGTGAAAACAATGTTAAGCATAACAACATAAACACATACTTTGCGCAATGTATATGAAGAAACCACTTTGAGATTTCCAAAAGGTCTAAAAATCTTTAACCCCACTTTATACTAGACAGCAGAGTATGAGAACAAAAGCTTTTATCTGGGATCCTGCCTTCTCTTTGTCAATTGAAACAAGCTGAAATTTAATCCCTCTCTGACTCGTTTTTCTCAGATGTTGTTTATTTTGGTTGAAATTACATGAAAACTAACTCAAATGTGAATTTTATCTCCCTTTCATTGGAAGTGCCAGGAAATTACTCTATCTTAGCATCCACAGTCCTGAGCCAGTCAGTAGTAAATCTCCCTTTCTACTGAAATCTCCTTTTAGTAGCAATCTCATAACTCCTGAGAAACCTTCTCTTATCACAGATTTGAGCTATCTGAGACCTCTTGTATGGCTGTCACAGGAATCAGTAATTGATCTAAATCAAGTGCTGCAGGAGAATTGTGGATGTCTTCCCAGTACCTGATGTTCTCATTATAACAAGTTTTGGATTCCAGAAAACTAGAGGCTATTAAATCTGTATTTGTATTTGCTAGATTGGAAATGTCTGGAAAGTCAACTTTACTCCTTACCATGCTTTCAAATGTATTCCAGGTTCATCCCAGGCTCACTTTAAATTTAATTAGGATTTTGGTAACATTAAGTTTCTGTCACAGGCAGTGATTAGAGAGTGGTGCACAATCAGCCTTTGCAAGTGCATCTCTCTCATTGTGATTAGAAAGGGATGACTGTATTCCTAAAATTAATATCCCAGAAACCAAAGTTAGACGATGCAAGTCTGTCCTCTGGTTTCATAGCAGCCACAAGTATTTAACTGAATCACTAGCAGCATTCCTGATGACAATACTCCTAGCACTGCACAGCCTGACTGGCTCAAGGCTCTGTTTCCAGTTCAAATTTTGCACAAATCCTGTGAAACTCTTCTCTAAACTTTCCTGTCATCATCTACAAGGGGACACTGGCCTGTGTATTTTTAACAGAAGCCATCCAGTCTCCCTCATCTGGCAGAGTAGGTGTTCCATGCATGGAGAAAAAGAGGGGGGTTTAGTCTCCAGAGAAAGACTAATTTATAGAAAGAAAGATGTCAGGGAAGAGTTTATTTTCTGTACCCTAACTGAAATGAAAGTTCTGTATAGTGCCATCCAACATTTTAACCAGGGCCTTACATAATAACTCTCATGTCTTCACTGCCTAATTCTGAGTTCAGGACCTATGCAGGAAATTCTTTTCTCCTCTCTTCTAGCAGAAGAGCTGATACCAGTATGTAAGCTTTATTCTTCTCACGAATCCTTATTAGACAGGCTTTCCCTGCTAAACTCAGGGGAAATCCAAGAGCAACTCAATTTGTGAAAGCAAGTGGGGTTACCTATCAGCTGCAGCCTAATGGGATTGTTTGGCAGGGCATTGGGAATACCTGTCTACCCCAAAGCATCACCCTTCAGATCTCCTAGAGGACAGTGAAGTTTGTCCTGGTTCCAGTCAGGACAGGGTTAATTTTTGTAAACCCAGAGGTTGTTCTGTACCACCTCACCTCATTTCTGGGACAGGGGAAAGGGTCCTTTCCAGGTTTAGGTAGTGTGGTGCCAGTTTGTGTATTGCCATTTTCCACAAGGTGAGCCTTCCACATCTGAATTGTTTGCCTTCCTCGTACAGGCCTTTATTATTATTGTTGCTGTTACTGTTCATTTCTTACTCCATTGCCATTTCCAGTAATCTGTTCTTATCTCATGATTATACCTTTTGTGCCTCCAATTCTCCTCTCCAGCCCTCCACAGGGTAGAGGAAGCGGGCGAGGGGAGTGACAAAGCAGCACATGGTTGGGAGTGTTTCAGTGGGAACACCTCTCCTGAACCACAACAAATACTTACCTTCAAGTATTTCACAGATGGCTGACTGGCTCTTCCTTATTAATGAATTCAGACTTCACAACATATTGTCTTGACATAAGGATAACATTTAAAGATTCAAAGAGAGTAAGTAGCAAAAGAAGCTGTCTGAAATAATTTATGTGAGTAATGTTCTTTAGTTAAGTTCAAGGTCCTTTGGGTATAGGCCTGATAAATAAAAAACTCATGCATAAGACTCCAAATATTTCTAAAATATCTATTTTAGCAATACTAAGAGTCTGATTCAAACATAAATGTGAAAAATAAATATCAGATTTAAGGTCTTTGTTCTGTTCCTTTCCGATATCCCCATTCATTTTGCTGTGGTTTATCCTCAGGAATTTAAAACCAAAACTTCTGAGAACTTCTCTGAGAACAGAGTAGAATTCAAGATTCTAGCTCTATTTATGACTTCCATAATTTTGTAGCATAAACCAATACTCATGCTTTCTTTCTTTCACTGTAGTTATCAGGTTCTAACACACTCCTTTTTTAAAGCTTCCCTCTCATTACAGAGATTATGGCCATCTGTCAGCCTCTGCTCAGAGGATGAATTACTCTCCAGGAGAATGACAAGGAGCAGTGGCCAGCACATGGTTGTTAACAACAAGGCTGTAGTACTAAGAGGGAGAGAAACCTTTTAACAGCCCTTCAGAAAGAAATATCCAGAAATAGCCATTTCTGAAATTCTCTTATACACATCTAGACTAAGAGGGAGAGAAACCTTTTAACAGCCCTTCAGAAAGAAATATCCAGAAATAGCCATTTCTGAAATGTCCAATGTAACAAATAGAAATGGAGTCTTAAAATACGCTAAATGAATGCTGCTGATACACATAGTTTAAGGGTGGAAAGTTGTTAACAAGAGGTAGAGCATTTTAGAGCACATGGATGGACTTTGCTCACTGGACAGCACAAAGTCTAATGACGAGAGGTCCAAAGCTCTTGTGGTTGTGGCATGAAAAGACAGTGCACAATGATCTTGATTGTTCAGTTCTTTCAATACCAGCTAGAACAGGTAGAAATGTAGAAACCTGTAGAAATGAGGGCCCAGACCATTACAGTCTCCCCACCTCCAGCACCTTCAGCCATTACTGTGAGCAACAAAAGGGTTTATTCTTCCTAATGAATTGTTGGGAAATTTTTCAAAGTCAAAACCAGATCAAAAGTATCTGTAAATCATCTGTCTTGTCTTCACATTAACCTGGCAGAGGCAGAAGAACTGTGGTCTCCACCTGTTCCCCAAGCTACCTAGGGAGAGACTGTGCTATCAGAGCAGCATGCTAACTAAAAATAAGTGAGTAAAGAAAAAGAATTTGCTCAAGAATTTTCCTAGACTGTTAAAACCAGTGGGAAATGCTTCTTCAGATAAATACTCTAACAAGAAAAAACACTTATGCAAAAGCATCAGAATTTTCTAGGGGAAATGTCATTTTATGCTAGGAAAAAGACATGCAATTTTCTGTCAGGAGAATAAAAATGTTAGTTTTGTGATTGCCCACCTGGAGGGACTCTATCCATTAAACTCACTACTCACTACAAGAAAGCAAATAGGTAAAAGCAACTGCTAGTGAAGTTGCTGCCTTCTGCAAACATTGCTGTCTTCCACACAGATATTGATTAAGGCCCGAGGTTTTCCTCCACATTTTCCTACTTTTCTAACAGTTTTGGGTTTTTTTAATTCTCTTTTTTTTTTGTTTCAAATAAAAGCCTCTAGATAAACAGGTTTTTATAAAATCTTAAATCCATGCTGAGTCAGTACAGCAATATCTTGCGGAAGAACAGCTTTAGGAAAGGATCTGCTATTACAGAAAGCATGGTAAATTAGTTTTTATTGAATGCCTTCCAGGGTCTGTTCAAAAGCCTCTGGTTACTGGGTAATTCACAGATGACATTATTTCCACCCACATGGGTTTGCACCAATGTGAAAGGTTAATTTTCATATAAATGGCACAGGAAATGGAATGTCACCCCCAGAGCTAAGGAAGAGGTAACTATAAAGAAATGCAGATGAATGGAATCACCTGAGAGAAAATAAAGGGCAGAATTGAAGTAGGATGTTTTAGTTTGTAAAAATGCTGTAGAGATCACAAGACTTATCTCTCCCTTGCAGAATTTTTCTGCTATGCCAACATCAAGGTCCAGATTTCAGTCCCCAGAATTTACTTTTTTCCAAGAGGAAAACCCAATTTCCTGAGCATATTTTAATTCCTTTCTACATATTTGTGAATGGGTTGCTACATAACTTATGAAAGTGTAGTAGAATGTAGCACACTTTCTGTTCCTTCTACAGCAAAACGGTGACACGATTGTTGTCGTGAAAGCCATCTGGTCAGATACCTTAAATACTTAGCCTTTGAAGTGAAATTCAAAAAGGAGGAAAGTAGGTTGAGATATTTATCTTTTTCAGCTTGGTACATCCAGGACAGAAACGCATCCAGAACAGTCTGCAGAAGATGTCATTCCTTCCTTTAAGAGGGAAAATCTTTACTTCCAAGATCCTGAAACTTAGTGTTTTGAATGTAGAAAGAAATAATTATAATGAGAGTCCCAGACACCAGTATATTTGCAATCAAAGCTACCTCTGAAGAAAGAATTGAGATAAATGGCAAAGTGAGAGCTGTGCAAGGCAGGAGGAAGAATTGGGAGTAAGGGAAATAAGAAGCAGTGAATAGCAAACATCTGCAAGAAAACTGCTGATTTGTGGCTGAGCAACTTCTTATACTGAGCCAGATGGTTCATTAGCAAGAGAGCATGAATAGATGCCAAAGCAGCTTTAACCCTGCAGTGACCAACACCTGTACCTATTGCTTCCAGGAGCATTACAGAGACAGAGCATTCCAGAGATGTGCCATATAGTTTTGTTAATATTAAGGGTGTCAATATTGAATCATGGCCATCCACTCTAACCTGTAAATAGCGCCCCAAACATGCATGGAGTCTGGGAGGTAAGGCAGCAGATTATTTTTAAAGGTATAATAGATGTGTTGCTTTGTAGCAGCATCTTATTGTCCTTTGCTATTACCCATCATTTTATGACCTCTTCTCACCATCCACCAAGTTCCAGGGTATATGTGACATTTGCTTAATGTCCAGTTTGTTCCATTTTCATTTCTCAAGGCACTAGAAGTTATCTTTCCATCTACACTTTTGCCTTTCTCTCAGACACTATTATGAGCTATGACAAACTTGGTCATATGACTTGGTTATTCTTGTGCTCAAGGCAGAGACTTATTTTTCTCTTTATAAATATAAAACACGCTGAGGCCAAAATTTCAGGTGCTCTTTCCTGTCATCTCAGTCACAACTGTGGGTGAATGAGTTTGTTTGAAAATCAGGCTCATACAAATTATCTGTGACAATATTTGAGCACCTGCTTTAGAGCACACATAGAGTGGACAGAGATTGTTGCCCTCTTTCACCTCAAAAACATCAGCACTGTAGATTGCCTATTAAAGTAGGATCTGAGAACACCTGGGTTTGTATCTCTGGGGCCATCGCTGTGGAAATCAGGTGATACTTCATGCCACTCTCACCAAATCTGTAAAATAAATCTGTATTTGTACTTTCCCAAGGCCACCTTGCAATGAAAAGGAAAAGAGCTGTGGAGTGAAGGACAATGGCACTAATTTATAATTACAACCCTTTACCCAGGATGATGGGGTACATAAGCATCCATCAAAGACAAGTAAGTGCTTAGCAGATACTGAGTCAGGCTTGTAATTTCCAACCAGCTGGCAAGGACACGCTTCCAATGGCTGAATATGCTTTCTCCCATGCTGATAGCTTTGTGCTTAAGGTTAATATTATATTTAAAAGTATACTTAGCATTATATCAATATAACGCAGTCCCTTCACCTTGCTGGAGACATCTGTCCAGAGTATACATAGCTTGGAAAATCTGGCCCCATCAGCAGTGATTATGTTTTCTGTCTTTATTCTGGAAGTGGTGATACCACTTCCAAGAACCTATATACAAACCACCCAATATAGCTAACCAAGTTAAAAAAAAAAAAAAAACAAAAAAAAACCAAAAAAACAAACAAAAAAAAACCACCTCTCTTATTTCTCCACTTGAAATAAAATCTCCATTGCCTCTGGACACTATTCCATCATTCAATGGCACTATTCTATGCCATTTTCATAGAATCTCAAATGACAAAACTCACTTTATTCCACACACTACTCAGGGATTGATCTCAATCTTTCATCCCAACCAAACTAAAATTTCTAAAATCAGAAAAAAACATCCTGATGACATGTTGCTGGTCTTTCCATTGTCCACTGAAAATCACAGTGTCATTTGAATGTGACTTCATACACCCCTGATGGGGTCAAAGAAACTGAGTGCCGAAAAATAGCTATAGCCACTGACCAGCTGGCATTATTCTGAACTCCAGGTGTTGAATGGCTGAATTTCCTGCTGTCTTACCTTCACCCTTCTGGTCAGAGCGATACACTAAGGTCTCTTGATTTAAAAGTGTGGATATAAACATGGAAAAGTTGAAGAGTTAATACTTCATCAAATATGTCTTAGAATTGGATTCATATTTACCTGCCAGAAAGCTATCTGGGTTAAGACATCACTACCTGTCTTCCTCTTGGGATATGGGATTCTTTTGTTATTTCCTATTTTTACATCTCACTCAGCTCTTGTTTTTCACTAGATGCTTCTCTGGGATTTGACCTTAATTCAAGGACATTTTTGGTTTTTTTATGGAAGTGTCTAGATGTGAGAACAGAGACCTTTGCTTCATCCTTAAGAGAATACATCCTTAACTTCTGCACCACATAATCTAAAGGTTCACAGTGTTGTATTGTCCTCTGATTTCCTATTTGCACTTCCTCTGATAGCTTATGTGATTAGGCTCAGCTTGAGTTCAGAGAAAAGACACACTTTCCTTCCCTCTCAATGCAAAAGTATTTTTTGCACCAGTGGCCTCCATTTCAAAGTATTTCAGATGGATCCTTGCCATTTGTCAAGCAGCTTGTACTCCAAACCTCTCTGCGACTTCTCTGGAATTCTATTCCCTCCCTCTGGCTTTACTCTCAAGAAGTTTTCCTTCTTCCTCCTCATCCCAGTCCTACTCTGGAAAAGACTGTGGCAGACACCTACCAGAGATACTCTACTGTGTCACTCTCCTCCACAGTGGAACAGGGGAGAGAAAACACAACAAAAGATTCATGAATTGAGATAAATGCAGGGAGAGATCCCTCACCAATTACTGTCATGGGCATTACAGACTTGACTTGCGAAAATCAACTGAAATTATATCCAATCAAAATCAGAGCAAGAAAATGAAAAGTAAAATAAAATCTTAAAAATACCTTCCCCCACCCCTTCCTTCATCCTGTGTCATGTAGGAGGCAGAGGGAGATGGGGCTGGGAGTTAGGGTCAGCTCATCACACACTGTTCCTCAGGGAGAGGCGTCCTTCCCTCAGGAGATAGTTCTCCATGAGCTCCTCCAGGGTCCTTGCTACGGGTTACAGTTCCTCACAAACTGCTCCAGAAGGGTTCCCTTTCCATGAGGTGCAGTTCTTCAAAAAGAGGCTGCTCCAGGGTGGGTCCCCCACCAGGTTGCAAGTGCTGCCAGGAAACCTGGTCAGGCCTGGGCTCCTCTCCCTACAGGTCTCCAAGTCCCTGCCAGGATCCTGCTTCAGCGTGTGCTTCCCATGGGGTCACAGTCTTCTTTCCACTGGCTACAGAACAGATCTTCCCCATTACAGGTGGATCTCTTTATCCCCATTGACCTCCAGGAGTGCAGGGGAACAGCATCTTCACCATGGTCTGCACCACACGCTGCAGGGGAATCTCAGCTTAGGTGCCTGCAGCACCTCCTCCCACTCCCTCTCCACTGACCTTGGTTTCTGCAGATATGTTCCTCTCACATCTTGTAAATTCTCTCTTCTCTGAGCACAATTACAGGTGCACAATAATTTTATTTTTTTCCTTCTTAGATATGTTATCACAGAGGCATTACCATGATTCCCAGTTGGCTTGGCCATGGTCAGTGGTGGGTCTTGGAGCTGGCTGGCAGTGGCTTTTCCAGACACGGGGAAGCTTCTGGCAGCTTCTCAAAGAAGCCACCCCTGTATCCTCCTTGCTACCAAAACCTGGCCACACAAGCCTAATACACACCCAAATATTCTTACTGGCTGCAGATGCTACAACCTTGCTGCTGCCTCCTATACAGAGAGTAGGGTGTCAGTAAATGAGACAGTGGTTGTGGTTTAGTCAATAAGTGGTCTATTATGTCCTCTGATATATGTCTGAAACACTCTACCCTCTCACCAGTTATGCATGATATGTTGGCATCCTTGGCATATAAAGAGTTGGATGTTCTTAAAAACAGTAGAGACCTCGTTTCTTAGGCATGATACAGTTAGTGCATCAATCAGTAAACATTTCTTTGTGCAATCAAACTGAGAGAAGAGCTTAGTGTTTCTGTTCATATTCTGGGATAGCACACAGCATAATTTATTAGGATTTACATTCATGGTCGCATATATGACAACTGATTTGCATCTCTGACCCCTCAATACACACCTAAAGATAATCACCAGTAACTGTCTTGTTATTGTTCCCTTGCATGTCAAGGATGTTTATTCATGGGCCTCTGGCTGTCTTACCATCACTTTGGCCCTGTTCTCAAGTCACTAGATCTGAGTCTGTGTCTTCACCTCTATTTTCCACTGTCATTATAGAATAACCATTTGTATTGCCACCCATCATCACTGAGCTTTGATCAGAGCTAAAGTCACTGTCTAGAGCTGTCACCGATTTTATGTGCTGGAGACAAAAAACCATCATCACTACAGAAGAGCAGCTCTCCAGGACTATTTTTGTGACGTGCTTCATGACTTTGATATTTCAAACACATCTGTACAACTTTGGCTCTTTGGTCCTCCAGTCCTCATCTATGCTTTCACCCTTTCAACATACTTTCCATTAGCTTCATGCCACAATCTGTTTCACAGTTTCTCGCTTTTACTTCACTGCAGTTGAAAGCTGAAGTTGCTAATCCTCTCCTGCTCCTTGCTCTTACATCAAGGAGCAGAGAAAAGACAGTTATTTCATGTTTAAATGCCATTACTACTTTTGTGAGGTTTTTCATTCTATCATTTTCAGAAATACAGGACAGTGATGAAGCACTGGAACTGGTCACCGTAGAAGCACCTTAAGTGCTGAGATGCCAGGGAGAGTGATGCAGCCCTCCAATCATACATTTAGGTTCAAATTTCATCTTTAACTTTTGTCTCTCTCATAGGTAAAAGGAAAGAAAGAAGAAAGACAAAATTCATTTATGCATTTCAATATGAAATTTTTTTTGGAAGATGTAATCGTGAAAAAATGCAGAGACAGTTTAAGAGACAAGTCTTACATCTGCTTAATCAACATTAGCATAGTGATTTAATATCTTAAAGTACAATTACTTCCTCTTTTAACCAGTAAATCATATGGAAATTTATCTATTTACAATCAGGATGCAAATATTTCATCCCTCTACAAAATTAATTACAAGTCCACATATCACAGCAAAGATAAATTCAATTGATTGAGAAACCAACCACGACACAAGAAGACTGAGTAGTGAGTACATGAGTATGCAGAATTAGGCATACTTTGATCTATAGTATCCTTATCTATAGTACCATCAGAAGACAGAGCTGGGATCCTGCTGGCATGTAACACAAGTCTGAGTACCCAATTTGGCTGTATACAGTAGTCAACAAATATGTTGACTACTGTAAAGACACAAAGCAGTGTCTTTCACACATACCTGTAGTGCCCTTCAGCTACACAGCACTGCAACAGTTACTGGTAAAGGGAAATTTAATCCTGTATAACATTTATGATACACTGTATAGAGAGACTCTACCTGTAACTCTTCACTGTCCCTGATACATTCACTGTACACAACACAAAGAATATAGAGAAAAAATGTCCAGACAGGTGTAAATTGTGGCCTTGCCACTGTTAGCTGACTATAACATTTAAATACAAAGACCCTGTTGCATTGTATTTCCCCTTTGCTAAGAAGCCATTTTTGAGTAACTAATAAAGACAATTTTTTCAAAACTTTGCCAGAAGCTTTTTTGATGTATTTGATGAGCAAACCCACTAGCCTAACATGTTGGTAGTAATGCTCTACATAGAGCAATCCACCCCTGGAAGTGTCCAACGCCAGGCTGGATGTGGCTTCTGAGCAAGCCGGTCTGGTAGAAGGTTGGAACCTGCTGGAGCAGATGATCTTCAAGATCCCTTCCAACCAAAACCATTCTAAGGTACCATCCCTTATTCCATCCCATCCCCAAGTGTCTGTGGACACTTCAAGCACAAGAACAGTGGATCTTTTTGTAACAGTAGTCTCCATCTGCAAGAATATTTTTTCTGGTAGCAGCAGAAGTTACACAGGTATTGAGACACCATTAAACTTTGCCAAGGATCAGCTTCAGAGGCAAAAATAGTTCTCTTTAATTAATCTCAGAGTAAAAAGCCAAAGCCTCAAAAACTGCAGCCCAGAAGAGAATCCACAGAAGGAATAAAGGCATAACTTTCTCTTTAAACCTGATGGAAACCGTAAGCAAATCACATTACTTCTCAGTTTCACAGATAGGCAGATTCAGCCAATCCACCTGAAAACATCACAAGATTGTAAGAATAGCTGGACAACTCTCACTGGTACTGAAAACTTGAGTTTCTAAAAGGCTTTGTCAGTGAACAAAAGGAGATTTGTCCTTTAGTCTGATAAAACTGACAAGACTGATGACACCCCTACCAGCATAGATATCACACCCCATTTTAAAATGGAGACTACAGGCAGATTCAATATTCTCATGAAATACCATATGTTTTGACCTGTGTTGTTTTGCTGATGAAGTAATAAAGTCTTTAGCATTATGAAACATTGGAGCAACACAAGTGGTCAGGAAGTCACTGTGCACTTTTATTCAAATTCATTCTCTTTCTTCAAGACGCTTAGTGGGAACGTCAGTCATACTACCAGTTTCAAAAGACACCTTGCTATATTATTCAACAAGTTGGCCTTTTCAGGAGACATATTTCCATTTTTGTAATTGCCTGAAGCATTGTGTGAAGCCAAAATGGCAGATGGTCCCACAATTATATTGTTGTTACATTCCCAAGTTACATTGTTACATTCACAGAACCAGTTTTGTTTTAAGCAAGATGTTTATTTTCTTTGCTCATAATAGCTATCTTGGCCTAGCTTTGCCTTACTATTCGCATTTCATTCCCCTTATTCTTACACTGCCAGTGTGAAAGTCTGAGTGTAGCTGTCAGTGACCTGCCTTCATGATTCATATTTTTGCACCTGCACATGGTGCAGCAAAGACAGCATGAAGTTGGTTCCACATGGTGCATGGAAAAAACCAAAATTTTGTCTTCCCCAATTTCACATGCATTTGGAAGAGACTGTTTCATTTAAATATGTATTTCCTAGTTAAAATGTATTTTCCTAGTTTAGGAAATAAAAATGCTTAATTGTTAGATCCTAATGGTTCTAAAATATTTTGTGATATAAATGTTGTTCTTGCAAGAATTTGTCATGACATTTGGAATGATTTCTTGTATCAGAAAACAGCTGGAGGTAAGAGGTAAAATATCTCTTAATTATTTATACGAAAAGCAGAGCAAAAACATTAACAATGTATTATTTTTTAAATAAATAATAATGCCTGTATGTTTGAGACAAAGAAAAGGCACATCAGTGACCCCACCTTCTCATCCAGATTTTAGTGATTCTTTCAAATGCTGCTTTAGTCTGGTTGTTTGTGCAGTGTGACAGGGACTCTCTTCCTGCAGGGGCACTGGCAACCCTCAGCAGTCACCTGTTCTGTGTGAAGGGTGATGACAGCTAAATGTTGGTATCTGTGAAGGCTGGCAAGAGCTACAAAAGCGGAACCAGCAGGCAGTGTTGACTGACTTCCAAATTCTACCACTCCCAAGGGACTGCAAAACATGGGAAGTACTATGAGGAGGTGAATCCTTTCATTCAAAGTTCTCAAACCTACATCTTCTTCAGGTAGTTTTTCTCCAAGATCAAGGCAAAAGTCATCATTTATTGATTTCAAGTTATATAGCCATTATATAAAAAGCAAAAGTTATCAAAGGAGCTAGCACTGAAATTCCAGTCTGCTTTTAACCAGCCAAGTGTCCTAATTATGGCCAAAGAACCTGATTTGTTCCGGAAACTCAGAAATGGTCCAGTGGCTTTATGAGGACCACCAAGAACTTTGGATGTAGGTGCTGAATTTATGAACCATATTCTGATTCTCTGAGGAAAATAAATTTTAAAAAAATAAAGCCAAGATCTACATAGCTACTTAAAAGATTATTATTCTTAAGATGTGTCTAGTGACCTACACTGTGTGTTTGTGTTGCTGTGTCAGTGCTAACTGTACTATTTTCTTGCTCATACCACTTACAGATGCACAGTGTTATGCAGTGCATTGCCTGTTTTAATGTTGTTCTGTAGATACTGACTCATTAGCTAATCATGTGTGCAGACAGCCAGCAACATTCTTGAAAGGATTTTGGCTCTTTGATTTTTTTTTTCCCTCCAAATGAAAATTACAAGTTTTCCACTCCACTCATCCAGGGTTCTAAACGTTAAGTTATATATAATGTTTCTCACAGGGACTGAGGCATTAGCTGGTATTCACAGGCTCCTAAAGCCATTTCTGAGAGATGTTGACAGTAAAGTGGAGTGTCCTTATCTTGGTTTCATTCTATATATTCATATACATTTATATTCATATATATATATCTATATATTCATATACATATATATTCATATACATTTAAAGGCAAGAGAATGCATCCTGCTGAACTCAGGCTCAGAGATGGAAAGGAAGGAGGTGCCCCAACCACCAGAGCAGGAATTCTCCTGCAGCCCTGGGAGAAGACCATGGTGGAGCAGGTTGCTCCCCTGCAGCCCACAGAGGACCACAGTGGAGCAGATATTCACACTGCAGCCTATGGAGGACACCATGGGTTCTTCAGCTTTTCTCACTTTTCCCTAGCTTACAGCCACACATGGATGGGTGTAAGGTACCAAACTTCTGTTTCCACACACCACAATACATTTTGATTATATTTTTTTTCCTGATTATATTATTCAATTCTTCCACATTCTGTTTTCTTTTCCACTGGTGGAAAAGATAAGAAATACAAGTATATTATATTCTCACAGGCACTTTCATAGGAACAAGTGCCTATATTATTTCTTTATTCATTACTTAATAATAGGTATTCAGACACACTTCAGACTGCTGAGCTTTCTAGCACTAGTAGCATGTCGCTCTTTAGCACCAAAAAATTATCATTTTATTATCATAAAATTCAATTTTAACTAAACCATCTTTTTAATGCATTAAAATTTTAACATTTACAACAAGTTTCTGGATCTCAGATGAAGCAATCTGTAGGAATCTGTGCAAAATCAAGACTTGTCGTGAAATTGCTATCAGCTTTACCAATATAACCTTTCAGTAATCTATAGATCATCAAAAGGATGTAGTTAATGAGAGCCATATTTGCAGGATTTTCAGATTTGTGAAGAGTCTTAAAATGGTTTTCATGCTAATTCAAGGTATGTGGGAGCAAATTTCTGAAATTTCAGCATCTCCTGTAAGGCAGGATTTCAGTGCTTTGACCATGCTGTTGACTTGGCATTTCCCAGAAACTACAGCTCCACCACTGGATTATAGTATGCATTGAGACTGAAGGCCATAAGCATTTGAAAAGTATTCAGGAAATTCCATTGCTCGTCTAGGACATATTTAGAATGTTTTTGTCAAAATTAAGTTTAAATTTCTACAAGCAGGTAAGTGACACTGCAATTAGAGGCTGGAGAGATTGACAGTATGTGGGGTCTTCTATCTAAGAATTGTAATAACAGATTAGTAACAAAACCATAGAACAAGCTCCAGGAAAAAAATCTTTTAGGGAGATTCTTTGTGGTACTGAGATTCACATTAATGCAGTGACCCTCTTCATTGTCCTGAGTCAATAATCCATTTCAGCACAGAGGCATGAATGTGAATTCCATTCAAAATCAAGCATAAGCCTTAACCATATAGGAATCCAAAATGCCTGAATTCAGGAAAAAAACCACATTGCAAGGACCTCAGCAGAAATGGCTATGAATCCTGCCTCTGGGTAATGCCCCTGGAGCTGATCAGGTGAACTCCCTGCTTCATGAAATATGGCAGTGGAGAGAGGTCTGTTCTTCTAACAGAGACATTCAGAAAATTTGTGCAGGTGAAAACTGATAGCACTTCCCATCTACCACTAAAGCCCTCCAAGAATAAGGAGGTATGTGACTAGAGAACTGAGAGACAATTATGCCACAGAAATTAATTACAAGCTGATTACACATGGCACCAGTTTCATGTCTTCGCACCTTACCAGCAGGAGACTTGGACACACAACAGCAGATCTCAGCTCCTGCATGCATGGTTTCTGGTAACAGCTCCCATCATGCCATATTACACTAGGAACACTTCTATCTCATTCTCTCTCTTTATTTTTTTTAGTTTAAATATGACTATAGAAGCACTTGAAGCTGACTTAAAAAAAGGTGGGGTTTATGAAAATCATGCAGATATTGAATGTCAGAAGAATGGGTTGAGGATTTGCATGCATCATACTGGAGCCACTGCATACATTTCCATAACAGTAAGTGATGAATAATAAAACCTTCAAGTTTTATGTTTTTATCATGTCATCATCTCTGATTTAATATTCTTTTTGGTGCGTTTTTTCCTTCCTTGTTCACAGTGCTCCTTCCTTAATTATTTAGTTCAAACAATAAGCCTTTCTCCACCTTTGGGAGTTTTATTTATATGTTTTTCCCTTCCTGATGCAAAATAGAAATATGCATTAAGAAGTCATCCCAGAGGTGATTAGAGTCATTCATATGTAAAGTGAAAGGGGGACTCTCTGGAGAGGACTACTAAGCTGATGTCACTGTTTAAAAAACTTGTTTCTCTCTTTTTTTCCGCTATTTTGCTACCTGCCCCCCCCCCCCCCAAAAAAAAAAAAAAAATAGAGAAAGAAAACCTCACACCTGTCAAAAGAGATGAAAAAAAAAAAAAAAAAGATGGTGTTATTTGGTCAAGCTTTTAGAAAGTTGTTCTTTTTAGGAAATGGTGGTAATTTGTGTTTTAGCTCTTACCACACAGATGGTCAGTCCTTGGGACAACCTGATCCTGTAGTTGCTGAGTGCTTGCAGAAGTGCTATTAAGTCTGATCCATCCACTCTGAACACAAAGACAACGTTCATCTTTCATTTCAAGGCAAATAGAACCAAGATTTATACTGGAGATTATTATCTCTGTTCTACAAATTCAGATTGGAGTAATAACGCCTCAGAATAGGACACTGCTGCCTACCTTGTTTTTGGACAAAACTTTACGTTCTTCTTTTAACCTCTGCAAAATGGAAATTGAAGGGGACCTGAACTGCACTTAGCTATCACCGAGCTAGAGAGGCATCCAAGTTTCCTTCAACAAGATATTTCATATTTTCTTTTTGTGGAGCCCAAGACATTTTTCAGTGAATATCATAAAAATGACCATGTGACTTGGCCACTGTCAACTTGCTATAAGATTCTGAGTATAATGCAGGGATTCCCCAAGGTGTTTTGGGTGCTTATTTCTCTAACAAAAAAAAATCCTCTTGTTGTCTGGCTGTCTCTGACTAGGAACGCCTATGTGTCAGTAATATTGAATTATTTAACACCCAACCTTTATACCTGCATATCTCGTAGCATAATTCAGACACTTTGTGCTCAGTTCCATCATTGGAGCTTTTTCCGATACATTTCCTTTGGTATTTACCTACTGGAGTAGATCTGAGCAAAGAGAAACATTCAAATGTTTTGAGTTAGACCAAAACTGTTTAAATGCAGCCTTACTGGAAGATTTTCAGTGCCCTCTAGAAGCCACCTTAGCCTTTGAAAACTTATTTAATTCTCAATATATTTAGGTACCAATGTTGTGAAGTGCTGAACAAGATGTATTAGGCAAACGTGACTAATATATTTTAAAAGAGTTTTAAGCCTGTAGTTATGACAGCCTCCAACAAAGGCTAAGAAAATTATGACAGATGCCAAATACAAAAACAACTGGAGACCAAAGAAAGAGAAAACTAATACAGATTTTTATAAGTGACATTTGAATTATTTACACATTAAGAATTTAATAAACAATTTTACCTTCCCTGAGATATTTTGCTAGATCTTTCCAAAAGGAGTCATTTAGACTTCTGTTTAAAAGAGCTAAGCTAAAACCTAAATCCATTGCTGAAGTGTTCTGCCTGATTTATTTGACCTGCTTTATGTTTATTTAAAAACAAACAAAACACCCTAAAATGCTGTCAATTAGCAATGACCTGAAATCTGATAAGAAGATCACTGTACAAGATCTATAGTCATTTGCACTCCTTTTTTTAAACTTAGCTTAAATGAAAATATAAGCAGAAAAAGGATAATAATATGCCAGAAAATAACTTTTTGCCCTGACCAGAGTGCAAAATTCTCATTGAGACTGTAATTTCAGCCCAGATGGCTTGGCCAAGAAACATATGTGAATAGTGTGAACTGCACTGTATATGACTTGACATTTTGACATTTAGCAGACTCAGAAAAAAATTATTTCAAGAGACATAGATACTTTAAGTATGAGCTTTATTAATACAACTATACCTATTTTCTGCTACTGTTCTCCTGGATTATGGAGCAGTATGGAAGGCAGCTCAGGCTGTATGCAAAACAGCAAATTCACCAGTACTGCACCCTCTCTAACACACTTTGCCCAGTCCTGGGCATTTCACAGCCAGATAAGAATTAGTCCAAAGTAAAAACTCAATGAATGCCCTCAGTGTGGACATCAGGTGACATTTCACTGTGCAGACCTTGCTCCCTCTGGACCACAGTGCTGGCTGGTGTAGACATGCTAGCACATCAGGAGTAACAAAAAGCCTTGGAGTCCTTCAGGTACTTCACCTAAGCATCTGAGCCACCCTGCAGTCAGATTTCAAAGCACTAAATATTCATCACAATGAATCCAATCAATCAATGGTGTACAGAAGTGCAACTGCAAAGTATTCTACAGGCAATTTCTGAAAGCAATTTTTATTGCAGTTTCCATTACAACTGCAAATAGAAACTTGTTCTTAATCTTTTCATAGCAGTCTCCCACTTGAGCTGTTACCATGAAGTATGTTTTCTGTCTTGAAGTACTGAGGACAGCATTGCACAGATGGGATGAACCATATAAAATTATTTAGGAATTGGATTCTATTACCAAACAGTTGCCATGTTAAAAATTAGCAGAAAGGGTGCAACTAGATTATTTTACAAAGAGGATGCAGAGAAAGAAGAATTACTTCTAATGAGATTCACCCACTTTTTTTTCCTTAGAGCTGAGACTTAAAACACCATAAAAATAATACAAAATTTTTAATTACAGAGAAGACTTATTTTTTCATAGGATTCTGTAGAACTTCAGGAGACACCAAAGGGAGATATCCAAACATTTCTCTATACAACACTCTGTATTTCTCTATCCAAAACTTCCATTGAAAACATACTTTATATCTATCATATCTATCTAATGACCAAATTGATGATTGTTCTGCTCTCTGAAACACAATTTTTGAAGGAATTCCTAACACAATGTCCTTTTGCTTTCTAATCTCACTCATGAAGGGTGCTAGTTCAGGCTGCAGCTGGCAACATAATTAGTTGATTAGGCAGAATAATTCTGGAGCATTCACTGATCTGTTGCCTGTGATCTAAATAATGAAGCATTTTGTCTCTCCAAATGAGAATGCTCTTCAAGTACATGCCAAAATCTAAAAACATGGTTCTGCTGTGGCCATGTTCCAGGGATATACCAATGCTTACAAGATGCACCTTGTACCTTGCACTGGCATGAAATTGGAGTTTAAATGATGATTCAGTACAAATTCTTCTGAATCAGAAGACAATCTGCAGAAAAGGTATAAATATGTCTTACAGGACAAAAAATATAATAGCCTATCACATTATATTTAACAAAGGATCACCATCCTCAGTGGAAACAAATAAACCATAAAAATGTCATTGTAACCAGCAAAAAAAGAAATAACTCTGTTTTAATTGATATAACTATTTTATGTATTTTTGGTAGTAAAATTAAAGCAGCTGTGTATTTCTCCTCTCTCCCCTGAACAGGGAATTGGTTCCCTGGAAATACTAGGACAGAATTTTCTACAAAATCCAATCCTATTTGACAGATTCATTAGAAAAATTCATATTGGTTATGATAAAGAAGACTATTTTTGTATCTGTTTTCTCTTTCTCCATCAGTGATAGATAAATAAACTGAATAACATATCTCAGCCCACCAACAGTAACAAGTTATTGATTCTAAAATAGAAAATTAAACTTTCTAAAATTAAAGATTTTCACTCCAGATAAAGGCTTTGCTTTATTATTAATAGTTCTGGAGAAATGCATTCAAGATTTTCTGGTAGTCCATTGCTCCTATTTACCAATACATGAAAATTACCACAGATTTCTCCTCTGGGTTGTTTGTTTACATCTACAATTAATGTGAAAAAATCCCCGCCTATGTACCAGTCCACATGGTAAACAGTCAGTGTTCAACCAACAGTCCCTAATTAATATTCACAACATTTCTCTGAGGTTTAGCTTATTTCATCTTATCACCAAAAATTAATCCAATATAGAAAAAAGAGAATGAATGGATCAAAATTTCAACACATTCATTAGTAAAGCTTCAGTTGTAAGCTGCACCTTCCTGACACCATATACACTTCTTCCAATTCCCAAGAGAGGGCCAAGAGCTATTTCCTCCCTTCTTGTCAAATATCCCATGAAAAATCAAGGGTAACCTATAAAATCAGAAGTTTTCTGTTGTTTTGGATGAAGTTAGCACTTTTCCTTGTTTCCCTGCCTAGCTAAGAAAGATTTACTGCTCTCATTGCTGTACACAAGTACACATGAAGACTATGCCCAAAGTCCTTCTACTAAGACATTTTTCACTAAAATACATGGATATGAATCAGGGAGGGAAATTAATTTTATGTCAGCAAGAAGCTTCCTGACCTCCTACTATCTGGCAGCACCACATGTTCCCATTCTGCAAAAAGATTCAACAACCCCCTGGCAGCACAAGAACAGCTTTCCCCTGCAAAGGGAAGTGAAGAAAGCAGAAGAACCTGGGTTGTTTTACAGAACTACGAAAATCAAGATCCAATAGCAACATTAAGAGAAAGCCTGAACACAGATGGAAGCTGAACCTGTAAAGAGATAAGCCATATGAAATTATGATGTTATTGACATCAAATGAGGAGAAAAAAGGAAACAGAAAATCAGAAGTACTGATAAGCCCTGGAAAATGTTTCATAAGAAGCTTGAAAGCAATCCTGAAAGACATTTGCATAGACTACACAGGGAAAATGTTCCCAAAATACATGTAAAATAATGAAAAACACTTAAAGCACAAGCAGAAGAAAATATTTAATAAACAGGAAAGTGCAGCATAAACCAAGCTAAAAAAAAACATCTCACATGAAGAGAACTCAGCTTTTACTCAACCCCTACCTTACCAATAGTGTTCTACTTGGTATTTATGGGCTTATTGCTATAAAAACACACATAATAGCATATATATACATTGCAGTTCGTGGCTTAAAGCTAAAGATCCTCGCCACAATAATCTCAAACCTGAGAGGAGACATCCTCAGAGTGTGTGAGAGCCTGGAAAGCATTTACACTGAAAATATTAATATGTTTACAGTGGAGAGGAATGCTTGGTACGCCTGAAGGCGTTTGGTCAGGGGGTCTGGGGAAGAAAGGAGAGAGAGAAGCCACTCCTGAAAGACCTTGGATGGGAGGCAATATCCTGAAAATGCCACAATGACTTTAGGAGGAACAGGGCTAATTTACTGATGGTTTAGTAATTGTCAGGCTCCAGTGAAAGCCACAGAAAACCTTTAAAATCCCCATAAAAGGGGCCTGTTTTAAAGAGGTTGTCATTGTTGAAAAGAAAAATAATAGACTAATGGGACTAATTCTAAACCCAGCAGGTCAGGAGCCGAGGCCTTGCAGAACAGAAAGGGAAAGCAATCATGTCAGATGAAAGAGAACTTGTAAGGGGAGAATATTCTGCTGTGTATTGTCAAGGCAATTGTAGACTAATGCACATCTCTCCTTGCTGTCACTAATTTAAACAGGCTGAACATTCAATCACTATTATTGTGTTATCTTTTTAGCTGAAGGTCGAACAAATGGGCATTGAAACCTTATGACTTCTCCTGTACATGGAAAGCATCTCAGTGCCCACATTTGGTATGGAACATCGCATTTTCTAGCTAGAATGTTTACTTGTAAGTAGAATTGAAGGACATATCTGAGAAGCAGCAAGCAGAAAATGCTTTGGTGGCAATCCCTATCCAATGAGTAAGGACACAGATCAGCCAGGTAAGGAAAGGCATGCTCCCTTCTCACAGACCTTTCCAGAATGAACACACAGATTTGGGATGCTGGGCCAGGGCTGTGGTGGCCAGGGAGCAGTTCTTGTTATTGTGGGTCCTATGATTATTTCTCATAAAACTGTATGTAAAAAACAACACATCTTTACAGGGCTTCCCCTTTATTTATGCAATCCATGACGCAGATATTGAGGAAAAAAATAAATTACAAAGCAGAGTTATTAGCAGAAAACTTTGTGATAATTCTATATCTCCAAAACAAGAGCTGTCTCTGTCCTCAAAGTTTCTCAAAGAATCATATAATCATTTAGGTTGGAAGGAATTTAGGCCATCTAGGTGGACCTCCAAGAGCAAGGCCAGCTTCCAGTTTAATGAAGTTGCTCAAGGCTGTGTCCAAGAAAGTTTTAAGTATGTACAAGGATAGCAACTCACTGAACTTGCTAGGTAAATATTCCAGTGTTTCACATCCTAATTGTGCAGAAATATTTTCCTTCTGTCTATCGGGTAGGTTTAACATTTCTGTATTGAAAGTAAAAATTGCTAACTCTGGTCTTTTCAGCATGCCAAATAAAGATACTTAAACAAACAAATGCCCAGCTCATTACTAGAACTTGTACTGTAACCTGAAATACAATAATAAATTTTTAATACCCTATGCCTTGCTAAAAAAAAAAAAGAAAAGGCAAAAAATTCAAGGACTCAGGATTTCTGAGTTATTAACTCTCTCAAACTGAAGAATAAGAAGAAACAAGATATCATAGCTTTGTCGTCTCCTTTTTAAACGAAATAATTTATTTTTTACAAAAAAAAATCATTTCCATTTTAGACCCTTCTAAGATGAAGACTGATGCAGTTCTATCCCCACATAGCACACACAGGACACACACCACACTTCATCAGGACCCACCAAAGTGAAGTAGATTCAGGTAATTAGAAATTGCCAAAGTTACAGTTACTTTTATATGTATCCCAGTGTCTTAAAAGACACAGTTCTGCTATGGGCTGTGCAGCACAAAACAGCATAAGGGTTTCTGTTAAATTTTAAACAATAATACAGAACCCTCATAGCCATGGACTGGTCAAGATGGAAGAGAGCTTTATGCCTCTTGTTCTCCAAAAACTGTGAGTGATTTGGCAACTGCCAAGCAAGCCAAGAGTGCTTAAATAACATAAGATTTTCTATTACTATAACTATTTGTGTAACTCTACAGCTATGGATGCTCCCTAAATTAATTTACACTGACTTGTAAAAATGCTGCTGACAGCAAAACCATTACAGCCTTTAAGAAAATATTGAGATGATTAGTAAACTTCATGGTTAAAATAGTAAACCCTTTTACAGGCTGAAATACAGGAATCTGTCAGCTTCCAGTCCCAATATGTTATTACACCTGGATCTGCTAAAATTATGGTCCCTTTATCAAACTTTCGTTCTTCACATAAAACTACCCTGAAGCCACCTTTTTCCCTCCTCAGGGAGTTCAGTGGATTAGTTTGCCTTATTTTTGTTAATGAATGGGTCCTGTCCTTACAGCTGTTGATGTTTTCACCACTCCATGTTTTCCTCAAGGACATTTAGATAACAGTTCTCTTGAATTGTGCTTGTTACTCCAGCAGCTGAAGCAGGGCACGCCATGGTAACCAGCCCACAATTACCTCTGTGGTCTCCAACAGTGCTGCAACAGCCCCTGCCATGTGAATGGGATGAACACATTTACTGACAATCTCAGGGAGAAACCTGTAAATGACTGTACAAACACACATCACAGCCTTCCATCCTAAATTCAAAACCACTCAAAACACTAACTGAACAAAGTATTTGTTTTTTTCTTCTCTGTTATGGTTATATGCATACATTAAGAAGAAATCTGGTTTTATCCTGTAAAAAGAGTGATGCAATACAAGCCTAGGGATACAATAGTGTAAAAGCAGATATCTTCACCCTTAAATGGTACTCATTTTTCTTTGTCTCTCTCAGTCATGCACAAATGCTACTCGAAGACATGCTGCAGAGTGAATCAATGCACCATTGTGGTGGTAGGAGTGGGACTGGCACCTGAAAGACTCATTTTGAAAAATATGTATTGCTCACAGAATTCTGAAAGGTGTAATAACTCCCCCCCTAAGGCTGCGAGGATCCTGGATGGTTCCTACTGCTATTACTTGAATGCGTGTCATTCCCAATGCTTCCAAATCATAGAATTTACTGAGTATTTGCAGAAGGTTTCAAATTAACTTCAAATCTCAAAGTGATACCCAGGGGGAATTGCACTGAATTCATTAGGGTTTGCTTTGAAGCAAAGACCTTCAGGCATGAATCCCAGAGTTTCCTAAGCCTGAGTGAAGCTTTCAGAAACCACTGCAAGCAGTTTAAAACAGTGATATGACAATGCTCTAACATAAAAGTAAAACAGCAGTGAAAAGAGTAATCTTTCATACAAACCCAGACTAAACCCATGGAAATATGTCTGCTAACTGCAGCTGGTCAGAGCTGTCATAAATGGCTTTGTGATATTTAGTGAGGCAACAAACTGCCTTTAAAAAACAACTGAGAAAGCAGTGGAGCTGCTAAGCATGACAATTAATTGTTTCCACATCAGTGAGGTGAGGGAAACAAACACAGGAGACCCATGGAAGACAAGCCTAGCATCCATCTTGGGAAGTTCAGCAGATAGCTTTTTGGAATGCTGCTGCCAAAACCCTTCTGACACAAAACTCTTCAGAGATCAGCTCTGCAAGCCTTGGCCAAGGAAGTTGCTACCTCTGCCTCCTGCTGGGGATCAGAACAGGTCCTGAGGGCTGGCGATTGTGCTCATCAACTGCAGTCAAAGAACTGTGGTGTAGCCAGGCCTCCCATCCTTCCTGGCCCCTCCTTGCTCACAAACTCGTGCTGGGGCCAGGTCTGTTTCCAGCTCCTCAGGAGAGCGCAGAAAGCCACTTTCCTCCAGCTAAACAAATAATCCACATTGCCTGCCCAGACCTTGGCTCTTCATGCCAACATCTACAGCCGGCAGGACTGAGCCCAAGCTTGCTCATGGTGTACAACACTTTGGCCTGAAAGTTGGCACCCTAAAGTGCAGAGGATTTCTGGCACATGTGAGTGTGCATAGCAGAATCAGATTCCTATTCCGAGAAATTGGACCAACCTTGTCCCAGCAAAGCTAGTGGTAATTTTCGTAATTAATGCATTAGGAGCAGTTCTCAGGAACCATGCTGAAGTGTAATTTTCCATTAGCCTCCACAGGGCGGCAGTTTTACAATGTGACAATTATTCAAATATCACTTCATTTTAAAAATTACAGATTTAAGCTGTATCATGGGTTTTGACATTTGATAAAATCATGATACTTTTTATTACATGTTCCTACTCAGGTGTTAATGTGCAAAATCTCATAAATTCAAAAAAATACAATAAAACTTCTGACTTAAGATATTAATTAGGTGATTAAACTGTCACATAAGATTTGTTTGGCCATTATAAATTAGTAACTCAACCCTCACAATTTATAAGCAAAACAAATAATAAAACAAAAGGCTTGGTTCACTAAAAAAACCACTAATGTTTTGCACAAAGCCAAAGCAGCCATGGAAAATTGATTTTCCACAGCTTACTCAGTCTTGAATAGACACTGCTTTGTAAAAAATTTTTAATTGAGTGAAGCCAAAACTCATTATAGCTCAGACCATTAGGAACAGTGTGTGTTTGCACCATTATTTCTAATGTCATCAATATCACATTTTAATCTCACGTATTAAAGTGGAAAGAGCTCAACGATGTATTTGCATTTTATTACCAGGGTAAAAAAAGGGGATTGTGCTAGATCTTTAGTAAAATGTGGTCTGTTAGAAAAGGAAAATGATTATGCATTATTTCTCACGGGATGAACTTTGATTAAAAAGCAGGTTCAAGGTAAAGCAAAGCAGCACTTTCTGTACAATGTACCACTATGGAACCATTATCATTGAACCCAAGGACAGCCAGCACAAAAATGGCACTGGACAAATTTGGAGAACAGGACATTACGCACAGCATTCCAGGTGCTGTCTAAGAAATCTCTTGCCAGTGATCACTGGAAACTGGGAAGGCCTGAGTAGCATGGATCATCCTTTCTTCTGAATTTGGCCTCACTGTGGGAAGCAGGTTGGACCACAGACCTGCTGGGGAAGTCTTCCGACTTGAATTATTGTACATCACTCCCTTGGCTTATACTGTTAACATCCTGATTGGTATCAGAAAATATGAGGGCTAAATGGACATATGATTTGAACTGGTATGGAAGACTTTATGCTGTGTTAATAAACAAAATTGTGTCACCTGATCCAAGAGACATTAAAATAAGCAGTCTTCAGTAGCTTCTCTAGTCATTGAACCAGTCTTGTTGATTTTGCCAGGATTTTCATAAAGAAATTGATCTTCAGCATACTCTGCGCAGCTGAATAATAATTGCATAAGGGCTGGGCAACCTGCATTTTACAACTGATACAATTTCTGATCCATGCAAGAACCATCAGCTGCTCACCCAGCTCTTGGCAAAGAGCTGCTCTTGTGGAGTCACAGAGCTAAAATCCAGAGTTGCCACTCTTTGTAATCATCTAATCTGATCTACTTTTCACAGGCCATTACCTTTGTACTGAGCTCAGTAACTTTGTGTCTGACTTAAATACATCTTCCAGCATGACATCCTGTCTTAATTTGAAAATGAGAGATGGGGAACCCATCTCTTCCCTTCATCATGTACTTCAATGATTAATCACTCTTTCCGTTAAAAACGAGCACAGAATTTCTGATTTTAATTTGGCTGGTGGTAGCTTCCAGCCATTGCTTCTGCAGTACCTGGAATTTTCTTATTGTGAATATGCTCACATATTTTAATGAGGTCACCTCTGAGTCTTGTTTTTAATTCACTGACATGCCAATTCCTTTCTTTCTCATGGGATGAGGTGTTTCTTACAGCTCATGAATCATTTCAGTAGTTTTTTCCCTTGCTCTTTTAAACCTTTGAACCATTTTAAAAATATGAACAGGATGCAATATTCCATTTCTCTGCAGAGAAGTAAGACATCTCCACACTTCTATTGAGAATCTGTTTTAATGGGAATCCTACCACTGATTGGAGCATACAAACTGAATTTGTTGAGATGAAATAAAGTCTTATTAGAAGACTCACTGTATGAGCGAACTTTCTTATATTCAAAGGTTTAGTTGAGCATCCAAATTCCTGAATAAAGACAGCAAATTTCTTAGTGAAACTTGTTAGCTATCAAACGGTGGCCTTTTAAAAGTAAGATTACCACCTGATCTTAGCTTCCAAAACTATAGAACTGGAAGACAATCTCGTTAACCCTGGCACATCAGGAAAAAAAATATGTTTGCTGTAATATTGTCATAGCGATTCTGTCCTTCACCACTACCGAAATTTTCAAATAATTACGCCACATTAATAGGATTGTTCAAACTGGAGAAAATAAGGCTTCAGGGAAACATTACAGCAGCCTTCCAGTACCTAAAGAGAACACGAAAGGGACTTTTTAAAAGGGCATGACATGATAGGATAAGGTGAAATGGCTTTAAACTGAAGGAAGGTAGACTTAGATAAGGTATTTGGAAGAAATTCTTCAGTGTGAGGGCACTGAGAGTGCTCAGAGAAGTCATGGATGTCCTGTCCCTGGAAGAATCAAAAGCCAAGCTGGATGGAGCTCTGAGCTACCTGGTCTAGTGAGCTGCTCCTGTTCAGAGGAGGGGTGTTGGAACTAGATCATTTTTCAGGTCCATTGCAGCCCAAAGCATTCTATGATTCTATGAAAAAATAATTGTATGAAACAGTTCTTTATTCTCCATGGGATATTCAAAGCAACTTTTTAGTCTGTAAAACCCCTCTATCTGTAAGAAAAGCTTTCATGCTGGTGCTGCAATTGTGAGATAGATGATTACTGAGGTAAAAGAAAAAAAAAAGGGCATGGGCTATACTGTATTAGTTCAAACCTACTGAATTTTGCAAACTTTTAGCTGACAATTCTCATTTTAGAATTGCTGCTGCCATAATAGATGTTTAAAAATGCCAATTTAAATGCATTACTGAATTGAAAAAAAGAGCTCTCTAAATGAGCATTATTTACTTTAGAAATTATTCCTTTTTACTGATAGGGATACATGGTTTCTCAGAAATGATGGATGCTGCATTCCTTTTGCTGTTCGGGATTCTTATCATCCTTTCAGACAATTGAATTTCTTCCATTTGTAAAATCTATTACCAGCAGAAGGACTGCAAGTGAAAACCAATGACTGGGATCAGAACTGTCTTGGCAATACAGTGAATGAGTACTTCACTGATCCATATCAATACCCAAGAATCCCATTAAAAAAAAAAAAATTAAAATGGTATTTACTTAGACTTAGAAATTAGGATTCAAGCAATACCATGAAAAAACTCACAAGGGATAAGAACTCATTATATTCATACAACATATTTCTGTAAAATACACTTTAACTTGGACCAATTTGATACTTTGACTTTTGGAATTGCACTAAATAAATACAACCACATTAAATGTCTAAAGGCTGATTAACCAGAGAGACTGAAGAAAGCAATAGTAGACTTAGCAACTCTATCCAAAGAGTTACTTTCTAGGCAGATCTTCTTTAAATCACATTGAAGCAGCATTTCTTAGTAATCTAAGTGGGACTATTAAACTGATGCTAGTAGATACGAAATTAGTAATAAAATTTGTGATTTCATAAATAATTATTTGCAGAATGACTCCGAGAAAGTAATAGTCCTTTCCAGACTTAAACATTTATGAAGTGATGACACTCTATTGATTGGAGCATTTACTGCACTTTCAATAGGTCTAATTAACAAAACTGCTCACAAAATTAAACATAGTACTTAGCAGGGTGATATCATGGCCCTGTTCTTTGCAAAGATCTCCACAGTCAAACACTTTCATCCTCATGGAGTGGCCTAAGGAGGAGCTGACTGCTTGTCCTAGTGAAGCCAGTGTTTCTCATTAACTTAGATTATCTTATGCTTACCTACACATGAATATAAAGCTACCCAGAAGCCATGTAAATTGCAGGATCTGACCCTTGATGAAACAACACTGCTAAAAATCAGATGTAAAAGAATATTTGGTTTCTTTCCTCTATAATTTAACTTTAAATCTTTACTATAGCACGGAATATGTGGAAAAATATTTTTGTTGTTTTTTTAAATAACATCAATTTGAATTTTAACGTGTGCCAATGCAAAGGTATAGGTCATTCTAAGCAACAGGCATTCTAACATAGCACAGAACAACAACCTAGAAAGCAGAGACTGAAAGGGATCTGCAGATCCCAGTGGAAAAGTGGCATGAACTCTTAAAAGCAGATATATTTTAATAAGATAAGCTAATAGAATTTTTGAACATGTTAAAAGAAATGATCAAAAACACAGATGCAGTTTTTGTCTGTTGATGACATCATTTTAGAATAATATGTTTATAAAGATGTTAGAAAACAATGACAGAAACAGAAGAAGAGTCACAAAGCTAAGACTTAAGATAATGCCTTAAAGCAAGAAACTTCAGGGACCAAATCATCTTGGCTTTTCATGAAAATAACTGAAAAGAAACTGAAAACTAAAACAGAAAAATAAAATCAGAAGGTAGACTTAGAGAAATTCAGCTGCTGAACTGGAAGTTTTCATCTAATGCATTTTTCCATGTTTGGTTATTACAATGGCTATGTACCAATGAGCCATTGACAAAGATGGACAGCTTTTTCCTATTCTTTTCTTTTTCTGTCTAAAGTTCTTACATTGCTTGAATCTAATAACATTTAACTGAATAGGAAATCAGAGGTAAGTCAGAAATTTTTCAGCCTTATAAAAGATAAAAGTGAGTTACAGCTTTAATTGGCCATTGAATTAGCTCATATGAATAATAGCTCACAGTCTTTTCAAGTTCTGTGGCTTAATGAGATTTCCTTTTATTTCTTTATCTGAAGATTTACTGGAAAATATTCATTTCTTCTGAACTTAGTGATTACATTCAAACTTCAGACATAAAAAATTAATAGCAATGCAAAGCAAAAAATATAAGTGGCATAAGCTGCTGGGAACACAGGTGTTTTACCACCTTCTACATGTCTGCTACAGAACAAAAACTGACAGGGTGCATTGTGACATGGGATTGCAGCAGACAGGCTTTGCAGGGCTGCATATAAAAATAAGAAAAGACAAAAGGGGACAGACAGATATGCAGCAGACAGCAGAATGGTCACCCGTGTCACAGAGGTGGAACTCATGTGGTACGTTGCTTTTTGTAAGTTCAGAGCTGAACCAACAAACAGGAGAAATTTTATGCCATTCAAAAACTAAATTCCTGTTGAGCCCCATACCTACAGTGTCCACAAGCAGACACTAACAAAAAGCTACCTTGTGTACAACAATAATCAAAACAAAAGGTCAGTAAAGGAAACCATTCTTTATTCTCTATCACGAGTTACTAAGCCTGCAACTCCCTAGCTGCATAAACTCTTCCTAAAACACCATTTTCCTTGCTAACAGTAGCATTAGAGATGTTTAGTTAATCTCTGACCAGTCACAAGCTGTTAATGCATTGCCACTATTTTCCATGACAAAAATTAAAACTGTGCCTAAGCACTATCCATTCTTAGTGTACCTAACCACACTAGTCAGAGATAGTGACTCTAAGGGACATCGTTTGGAGTAGGTTTCCATGAGAGACAGGAACTCAAAAAAGAAAAGAAAGAAAGAAAAAAAATTAAAAAGCTCCACTACCTTCTACCCTCAGCACAAAATGCACTCATGAACCGTACACATCTGTAGAACGAGTATAGCCATGAAAGTGCTCATCACAAACCTGAAGCTCCACACTATCCAAACAAGCGACCCTGCCTAGAGAAAGAAAAAAGCACATGGGTCATCCATACACCTTTTAAATCCCATCTTGGAAATCTACTCAGTACAAGGGTGATAATAACTTCCTGTATCTATGTCCCAGTCTTTAACTGCTATTTTTGCATATGACCACTATGCTATTCTCACCAAACAGTTAATCAATACTTTGCTTTCACCTCATAACTCACTGTGTGGCCTGTGCTTTGTTCACTGCCATTATTCAATTGCCGTATGATGCCAGAAATATTAATTTCCTCCAGAGCTTCTCAGTGCTGCTCATCACTTCAATATCTGAGCGCTGCACAAATTAAAATTAATTCACAAAAATTCACAGCAGCAAAGAAAAGGTATTACTGCTGTTTAAAATACAGGACAAGAGACACAAAATAATTAAAGGCAGAGGTATTCACTGATTTTAGATCTTATTTCTGAGGCATTACAGATATAATTTAGAAGTATTTAAAAATATTTCAAACACAGACACTGCAACATCACTTGCAGGTGTAATTGCTGAGAAAACTGGACTTAGGGCTCTAAAAGAGGTCATTAAAAATTAGATAATTAGAAACTATTACACTATTAGAGGTTCCACATAGAAGTGGTTTAACTGTCTGTATTAGCACTACATAGGAAAAGTATCTTTTGTGCAACAGTGCATTATTACAGATGCATGACCTTTCTTTCCCCTCCCATTGTTCATTATTGACTTCCCAGCTCAAGCAATAAATGAAGCAGGAGCCATAGGGGTGTCACTCATCTCTCCTGCACAGCCCCAGTACATCCCCAGAGCGGGTCCATCCTGCACAGAGACAGAAATCCTGCATAAAAACAGTATGTGATCACCCATGTATAATAAGGGGACCAAATTAAGGTTGCCAAGCAACCACCTCCCCACATTATGCCACAAATCCCTGTTCTTCATCTCTTCAGCAAACACATGCCAGGCCCTGTCTCACAACCAACTCTCCCTTGTCTGCTTCTGTGACCCTAATTACCCGTTCTCCCAAAGGCTTCTTCATTGCAGTTTCTTTGTCCAGTCAGTACCCATTCTCTCTCATTATTCCAGTTGTTACCCTGTCTCTCTGTTCATAATTAGCATTTTGTTCATCCCATTTTCCTATTTCCCTGACCAGCTCTCAGTCCACTGACATTGTTAAAAATATAAGGGGCAAGCAACACTAAAAATATCAGATGAAGATAATGAAGTCTGGCAAAGCCTTTAGAAAAAAACAGTTGTTAAATTAAATTTCCTGTAAATATTTTAATGTACTAAGAGCAAGACTAGAACTAAAAAAGTTCTCTTACACTTCATTCTCAAAATGATTTGCTGCTACTGTTTCCTTCTAAGTGTGAATTTCACACTAAGATTTCAGCTAATATCTTCAAAGTCTGTTTTATCTAACCTCAGCATATTTTTACTTCACCATCATCTGTTGTTTTGCATGCTAAATCACTAAGTCAAAATAAATTTTAGTTGCAGAAGGAATAGATGATGTGCCTGGTATCAAGAACCATATCTTTATTTGACAGCCAACAATAATATAACACTTATTGTCCTAAAACAAGTATATCTATAAATATGCCTGACTACATAGAGAAAAATGGTATTGAATACATTTGGAGAAGCAAAAGGTCTGCTGGTCTTCTCCAAGGCATGTGAGAAAAAGCCATGATGAAACAGCTGACCAACCAGCCAACGATAACAAGAAACGTAGTCAATTCAAAGAAGAGCAAAAGAAAGGTAAAATAGCTCAGTACTTTCTCACAGCAAGCAGTAAGGGAGATAGAGCAAAGTGAATTAGGCATGATTTTGTTGCTGACTTCACGTAACACGAGGCATTTTGCCGTTCAGAAAATTACAGTCAGGAAAGCAAATCAGAACCATGTCAGGATATACCCCATTGGAACAGGGCATTTGAAGGACACTCTCCAATTCGGCCTCTTGGTCTTGGAATGACTTTTGATTTAGGTCTGCTGAACATTGACATCAGCACTTCTGTTTTTCTAGGAGAATTTCACTGTGAACTGAGGTGCAGCAGATGGTGTTCCCCATCAGCCTAACCTAACTCCTTCTGTATCATCTATTTCTCCCATTGTAAAAGTATAGCTGGATCTGGTATCCTTCCCTCCATTAACTTTTAAAGAGGGAATGACCCTATGATTCTGGGGCTGAAAGAATACTTAGTATCCCACATCAAGATTAACATATCTGGTCTTGGTAGGACACATGCTCAATATAAACAAAAGACGCTTCTTCACGTAGCAAGGAGCTGCTCTGTGGAACAGATTTCCACGAGACACCATAGAAGGAAAAGGACTGGACAGGGGTTATTGAATTATCAAAACTGTATTAGGCTCAGGCATTCCTGAGAGCAGTCAGTGGCTGTAATGATCCCTAGGGAAGTTCTTCATGTGCTTTTCCTACTGTCAGCCTTCCCCCAGAGTTCACCTGCAACCACTGATGATAAAGAGAAACTGCACTACTAGAGGGTAGGTAACTAAATGTGTAGAGATTACAGGAAGGCCTCAAAGTACATATCTTGGGAGAATAACAGGAGCTTGCCCTTTGCTGCTGCTCCTTGGCCTGTGCTTGTAGCTGCTCTTCCTATACAGTTTCCCATTTCAAAGACAAGTGACAGCTTATCCCTTTACAAAAATAAAAAATAAGACTTTACCTGTGAAGAGTGAACTGAAGAAGAAGGAAATTAGGGGAAAAAAATTTTACAAGCAAGGGAGTGTGGAAGGGGAAGCAAGAAGGCAGGGGAGAGTCAAAGAATTACAAATGTCAGGATTCACATGGAGACATCAAGCTGAGCATCTCTAACAGCACTTCTGTGAGGACACTGAAGACATGCAAGGATGTGGGGAGGCTGCCCAGTGGTGGCTAACATGAAGATGGGTCAGGATGTGAAAACCAAAACTGTTCCGCAGGCACTGGGATTCCCCTCAAAGGTGCCCTGTGCAAGAGCTGATGATGAGGGGTTCATCCAAGGTGAGAATGTCACTGATTAGAAAATTCCGCTATCTGGTGGAGCCTTGGAAGGGAAGGATTTACAATTTACAGGCTACTGGATAGATGGCCACTTGGTTTAATTCCACACAAGAGTTCTCAGCATCTTATGCACATGTTATCCTCATTCAGAATGATGTAAATGGCTTCCACCTCAATTTCCCCAGCCTTCGCCCACCAGGCCTACGGTTTCTGTATTTTTGGCACAGCACAGATCTAGCTGCAACCAAGTCACTCCCATCATGTGGCCCTGCACAGCTCTAGCTCACAATTCTTGGACAAGGTTGTTGAGGGAGATCTCATTATGTACAATACCCATGCTGGCATTAAGCCATTGCTTACAGATTTCTATGAAAATAAAGAAAAAATAAATCCACAAATGCCATAATACCATTACTCAGCTTCCCCACAGTGATCCTGAATGCTGCTGAAAGGAACACCATGTGCAGCCATGCAAGTAGAAAAGCCTGCATGAAACCAGGCGAGCTCTAAAGCTGCCTCACTCCAACATGTGTGTGGAACAAGCAGCAACTGAAATCACTAGTGGTGACATTGTCTGCAGCTGGCTTATCAAACTGCTACCAAGTTTCTTTAGAAGATGATTTTTAGATAGGCTATGCTCAGCAAAAAAAGCACAATTTCAGAAGCGGAGAAATGCTAATGGGAAAGAGACAGTATTGCTTCATAGCATGAATGTTACATAGGGAAATGAAAGGATAAGAAAGATAAAATTCAAGAAGAGAAAATGGTTACCATGCTTCAGATCCAAGACACAGTCATACATACATATATATCTCTGCTCTTTCTTCCTCCCTCCCTGTGTTTTCACTAATCTTTTCATCTACTTGGTATATTTATACAGTTCTACAGAAAATTTCAGAAAAAGTTACCAAAAATTCCCAAATGTTACAAAGATTATGAAAATCACACATGCATATATTTGGAATCTTCTCTCTCTCTAAATTTCACATTAAAATATGCAGGGCTTATCTGCTTACTGAAACACAAACGATGCTAACATCTTCCAATCTGTGGTTAACCTGCTGTGAAGAGTAAGGCAACACAAAAGATTTTTTCAGCCATATTAGGAAAATATTCTGGCAAACACTCCTGCAAGAAAATCTTTATTGTGTACCCATTATTTCAAGGACACAGAGGACTGTGTCAAGGTTCTCTTTTATGAGAGCAAAATGAAAATAAAATATCTAATAGTGCTCAAAAACGGAGTACCATCCATCTTGTTATGTATGTAGAGAGAAAAAAATAGCATATGAGTGTATAATCTAAAATTCTATCATTATATAAATTCATTGGAAGAGTAATAAAGGTTGTACAGGCACCATTCTTCTTTGAGTTTTGAAGACTTCATCATACAGTCTGAACAATAACTTTTAGCCTAAGATTTGGTGAGGACGTGAAACAGAGATGTAAACAAACTAATAATGAAGTAGTTACTGATTTATTTTCTAAAATTTCATAGACACAAAGAGAAAGGCCTATAGAAGAAGTAGAAGTCAAATACGAAAAAGATCAGCTCCTCTAAATAAGGTCCATTACATTTCCTAATGACAAAGGCTAAGTGTAAACAATTCTCCCAAAATTCAATAGGAAAAAAGATTACTTTTCAGGTTATTTAAGAAAACTAAACAAGGTGGCAAAGCCTCCCAGTCTATACAGTGGAAACACATAGCACAGGCAGAGAAAAAGAGATTCATGACCTGTTCCCATCTCTGTGATTCACATTTCAGTGCCAATGCAGTTCATTTGCTTAGCAGCAATTGTCTTCAAAGTGCTGTACATTTTTTTTTCCAGCACTACCTCTCCTTCTCCCTTGTCTGCAAAGGGGTAAAAAGTAATATCTTTCCTAATACATGGAGTAAACAACAAACGGGGGAAATGGACAAAAAGTCTTCAATTATCTGGTCATGGCCAGATAAACGTCCAACAAAAATGGGACGAAAGCCACAGTTACACCCCACTGTTATTTAGAAACTATTCAGGGGTGTTTTGCTCAGGAGCACATCCTTACAGCCCGTACAGCCACAGATCTGGAGGTAGCCTGGCCTGCAAACACATTTTAATGTCAATCATGAAAAGGCCCAAACTGCAAAAGAAAACAAGTCCTTGCTAGGACATACCAGAGTTTAATTCATGCTCCCATACAATTTATGTGAAACACAACATCAAACAGTGGCAATCAGTGGAATAGAAATGATGTATGAGGTGTCTGGTAGCTGCTCCTGTACATGCCAGGATTTGACATGACAGTGATTGCCAAGCAATTTCTTGCACCGCTTTCTCGGCACTCCCCGCCCCAGGAGCCCGGGAACTGCTTCCCCGGAGAGACCCGAACTGTCATCATCGGTGTCCCACGTTCTCCAGGCCTGGCAATCCTCGCCGGCTGCCTTGGAAAGGGCTGCGGGCAGTCCCGGCCCCGGCCTGGGTTACCCGGGGATGGGGCAGAGGTTCCCGGCGGCGAAGGGAGCGGGGAAGCGCTGCTGCCGCTGCGGAAGCGAGAAGCGAGGTCCCTCCCGCAAGGGCGGGGGAGCCTTCCCACTCTGCCGGCCGCCCGTGCCGCTGCTTTAGCTCAGAGAACAGGAAAAAGCAACTAAACACAAGAGACAGACGCCGGGGCGGGTTCGCTGCCTACTGGGCGTGCCGGGCGGGGGATGGGGAGCCGAGCAGAGATGCTCTGTGTCAGCGCAGCCCCGGTGTCACGTCGGCAGCTGAGCCCCGCCGAGCCGAGCGCCGGTGCCGCCCCGTGCCGGGCAGGCACCAAGGGGTACGGCGGGGCCGGGCGGGGCCGGCAGAGAGACCCTCACGGCCCCTCGGGGCCTGGGCCAGCCGCACCTATCCCTGCCTGCCCCCTCCTCGTCCGTCCCTGCCGCCCTGCCGGTCTCCCGCCCCCGTGAGAACCCTGTTCCGGCCCCACCCTGCCTGCCCGGCCCCCATCCCGCCCCGCTCGGGCTGCAGCACCACGGAGAGCGCCCGGAGCCTCGGCCCGGCCCGCCCGGGGGAACCGCCCCTGGCCGGGCCTCAGAGGCTCGGCGGGTCCCGCGGCTGGGGCCAGGCCGCCCTTGCTCACCATTTCCTTTCGGGAATAAGCTCCTGTCACTACAGACATCCAGTCGCAGTCCTGTCCCCTGCTCACCAACGCCCCTACGCAGCCACGGAACCGAAGGCCCAGAAGAAAAACATCTTAGAACGGCACCGGGTCCCGGGACCGCCTTCCTGCTTTCCCAGAGGGCAGAGCCTCTCGGGAGGGTGGATGGGCCTTGCATCTCGATACACCTGTTCTCATCCTCTGCCTGCACCTCGGCAGGGAGCCATCACAGCGTCTGCCCCGCCTCAGCTCACATGCTGGTGTCTGTGCACGGGGATGTTTCTCTCCCCAGACTCACTTCTAGACTTTACTATTTTCACTTAAGGAACAAACCTAATTTAGTTTTCAGTGTCGTCATTAGAGCCTCAAAAGAGAAAGCTAGCCTTATGCTCATGTGCTGGGTGATGCTTTGCTCAAAGGTGGTCTTCACTGACTTCAAGGAAGCTCAAGAAGCAAACTCTGGTGGGTTACCTGTTCTAGGGAAGCACACACAGAGTGAGAGCATCACAGTTAGCAATACCATGCTGCAAACAGCCCCACACAAGGAAGAACAATGGTGCCAATACCCTGCTTTTCCCACCAACCCATACACACACGTCCAAGAAGTGTCCTCCAAATTGCAAGCTGAAAATCTGCCCTGTGCCCTGTCTGTCTGGAAGCAGTGTGGGAGTCTGGTATGCCTGAAAGCTCTTAATAATAAGGCTAGTGATCCCCTGGGAGAGGCAGATGAGCTCCAGCTGGACAGTGAGATGAGAAGGTAAAGGTGGAGCATCCTTCTCTTTGTGCCGAGGTCCTGGATACTGGCTCCTCTAGGCCAGCAACTACTTCCAGGCCTATGAGGTGTACAAACAGGTCCCATCACTGCCATATTTCTAGCAATGTTTCAATTAACCTCCACCACATTTGTTTAGTGGCTGCCATGTCACTGGCTTTCCTCTTGCCAGGGATAGAGGATTCTTAAAATTAGTGTAGAGGATTTTTAGTATGTGTCCATCCCCTTTCATGTAGTGACCATATCAGGCCTCATCCTGAACACTTTAAGGGACTCAAGCTCACATCTTCCCAATGACTCTTAGCATAGTGCATCAGGGAAGTAGTTACTGACTTCTGTCCACATTTATTCTGTTCTGGGATTTCCAGAGCCCTTTGAGAGGGTAAGCAGGTCCAGCCTCCATTTTCCAAGGTTAAGAAAAGTTTAAGAAAAGTTTGACGTGACCAAGGTTAGGTCTGGGGACAATAAAACAGGTACTAAAATGCAGAAACATTCAGTATAAAACAATTGTATATGATATCTGTGTACCTTTGCATTAGGCAAAAATAACCTGAGCAACTGTTTTACTGGAATGGTCTAGGAAATCCCTTGCAATGGTTCCTCTTCTTGTTGTATCTTTGGAATGAAATATGTTAAAGTGAATTTGTGCATGTTTTACAGGTAGCAACAGCAGAGCCTTCAACACCAATAGGCTTTTTTCATGTAAGACATAAAACATTTGACATGGAATGTACTATTAACGCCAGACCGAGGGGGGAGAAGCATCCAAGGACTGATTTCCATTTCAAACTGCATTCTGGCACTTTGTACTCCGGCACTATTGGTGGATCAATATTTAATGCCCGGAGATTCTGGCTCTGCAGGAGTCATATCAGGGGACCTCTCGAGCCAATCTGCTTGGGTAGAGGAGTGATAATTATTCATGGGCTCCTGCCTCTTGCTCCTTCTCTTGCACAGCCCCACTCTGCTGACTCAGTGCCTTATTCAGTCTTCTCTCCCTCTCTCCACTGCTGTAGCTGGACCCTTTTGCCTTCACCGCCTCTGAGAGCTGCACATCCCAGCATGGCTAAAACAGCAATGGGTAAGAAAACGCCTCTCTTTTCCTTTAGCCAGTACTACAGCCACTATCTCCTAGGTCTGCTACCTGCACTGGGTGTTCTTCTCGCTGTCCCAAAAGTTTAGGAAAAAAAAAATCAAGAGAACACTGAACATATTTTTAATTTCATTGATCAGGGGGAAAAAGGGAGGCTGGGTGGGACCTGGGGCTGTTTTAGTATCCTAACCAGAGATCGGGATTAATTTTATACCGATGGGTGAGGTCGGCACATGAGCACAGCACAATTTTGAAACAGTTTTCATTATTTTAAAGATGGAAAGATATTTTTTATATATATATATGCACATATAGATATTTTATAAATATATTATGTATATGTATGTATATGTGTATATGTGTATATATATATGTATGTATATATGTGTGTGT
>NC_031769.1:122313323-122359176 GCF_001522545.3 Parus major
ATATATATATATGTATATATATATATATATAAAAGAAAGAAAATAAAACCAAAAACGAACGGTAAAGTTATCCCTGTGCCTCCACCCGTCCCCGCCGGCCGGAGTCAGGGCTCCCCTCTGCCTCTGAAACCGCGTGGGGAGAAGAAAAGAGGAACGGAGCAGAGGCACCGCTGCCCGGAGGGGCTCGGCGCGGGTCGGGGGCTGCGGGCCGGCGGGGTCCCGCGGTGACGGGAGGGGGGGCTGCGGCGGGGCGGACCCCGCCGGGCGCGCACTGCGGCCGGCCGCGCCCAGCCCAGCCCAGCACGGCGCGGGGCTGCGGGAGGGGGCGAGAAGGAGCCGCCGTTCGGCGTTGCCCCGGCGCTGCCCGCACCTGCAGTCTGCCGGGGGGGGCAGGGGGACCGGCCGAAGTAGGTCACTGCATCACGGAGAGCTGGTGTACGCTAGCAGTGCCCGCCCAGCTCGCTCTCTCCCGGGGGGCAGCTGCCGGGGCTGTTGTTACCTCGCTTTTTCAGCGGCAGGGAGAGCATCCCCCCCTCTCCCGCAGGAGCCGCGCCCTGCCGCCGCGGCGCGCCGCCCCCGCCGCCCCCATCCCGCCCCGCCGGGCCCGGAGCGACCGGGCGGGGCGCGGCTCCTCCGCCCTTCCCCGACTCCGGCCCCGGGGGGCTCCCGGCTCTTGGGGAGCCCGTTCCCATCGGGTCGCGGTTGGTCCTGCCGGTCCTGGCAGGAGCGAAGGGCGGTAGCCCGGCACCGGCCCCTTTGTTCGAGGGAGGCTGCTGGGTAGGGTGGGCGAAAAAATCCAAGAGAGGGTGTGGAAGGAGAGGGAGAGCAGACGTGGGGTCGGGCTGCTGAAAGCGTCCAGATCCTAAAGCTCCTTAGGGTTGGTTTTTGTTCTTTTGGGGGCTTTGTTGTGGTTTTTTGGTTTTTTGGTATGTTTTTAAGAGGAATGAGGCTGGACCTGCGTTTGACGCATTCAAATTCAAGTTTTCACAATCATTAATGTCGTGCACACACAAATGGACGGAGGGCTCCCAACACAATTAGTGTCCTCCCCAAGAAGCAAATCCTGTTCAAATTTTCATTTGTGCAGATTCTTATTATCACTCTTCATCGCATTGCACGAAGTTACACCAAACCCTCCTGGCGCCGGCTGAAGCCGATGCATTACACCAAAGCATTATCTGAATGCTGATGTTCCGCTCCCAAGGAACAATTGGTGTGGATTGAAAGCATTCTAACCCGGCTGTGGCACCCTTGGGAACAAGGCATGAGACAGCTGTAGATGCAAACAGAGGAGGGAAGTGAGGGCTGTGGGAGCCTGGCCAGCCCTGCAGTGCCGAGCACGCCGTCCCCTCCCCACTGCAGCAATCCGGTAATCAGTATTGATAATTTGTAGTCGGTCTGGGACTTAGCGCTGCAGAAGGCCTGTCAGGAATTCTGTCACAAGGGAAGGACGGGCTCCTCAACCTGGTGTTAATGATCTCGCAGCACACAAATATAAAGATTTCTGCGGCAGGAGTGATGCCAGGAATCATTAGGTTTACCCAGAGACTGAGGGACTGTGTGGCGCCAGTTTGTCTGTTAATCCCTGCTTAACGAGCCACCTATACCAGAAATAAAAATGCAGCCACCTAGCTCCAGTTTCCAAAAGTGCTAATTACAACAACATTCAATTAGAAAATTAAAGTTACTTTATTAAAAACATATTCCATCTTTAAACTCACAAAGCTAAAAGGAGTCTCCTTACCATTTCTTTAAACTATATTCTTCCTTGTTATAAATAGACAAAACTTTTATCTAGACAGCCTATTAGAATTAATCACTTTATTTCAAGAGTAACAACAAAGCAACAAATTTTATTTTCGTGTGGAAAAATTGATGCATTCTCAGTAAAGCACATTTCCAGTTAGGGGTAAATGAGCTACATTTGTTCTGTATTCAAACTTTACCCAGTAGAACACTGAAAGAACTACTTAGTGCCTGATTTTTTCCCCTGTTGAGCAGCAGATTTTGCAAAGTGGCAATAAAGGCTAGGTCCTGCTGCCACTGGAGCCAGCAAAACATTTCTAATCATCTTAACCCAGCCCACTATTTTATTTCTGGCCCTGATCCAGTAAGGCACTTACTCAGGTGTCTGAGCATGTGAATAGTCCTACTGGCTTTGGACAGAACTCTTCACATAACTCAGGTTAGGCAGATACTAAATACCTTGAACAAGCCTGTGTTTATATTCTGCCACAGAAAGCAAAATTAAGCCTGATTTTCTATTAGGCTGTGTAAAATAGAAGGTTTTCAGGGAAAGCTCCTTCTACTTATGTAGGAATTTCAACAGCTGTGAGATCTGGAGATCATTACACTCTGAATGCCCACAAGATTCTTCTTTCTGTTTAGTTTACAGAGCATATGAATGATGCATGCCACACAAGCATCTTTGTTCAGTTTTTTTTTAAGTGTGTCCTTTTTTGAAATTCCATGTAACATGACTGTACAGAAATTCTGGGGACTTTTAAACTTCATCCTCCTCCTGACACCACCTTCCACATGAAATATGTATTGGATAGAGGGGCTCCTTCATGCCTTAAGCTTCCAAGAAAACAAGACATGTATTATATAAATCAGGGCCTTTGCAGGTAGGGTCACTACAGACCAATCAGGCCACGTGTCTGGTTTGATAAATTTACTTAGTGTAAGGTACATAGATGGCAGTGTGAAGGTGTCTGTGATGTCACTGGAACTAAAAGAAGTGTTTGAAACCATTATTTCTTTGTTTCATTGTGGCATTTTATTTAAAGAATATTCATTACTTGAACACTCTCAGACAACCATCATAGAGAAAATCTCAGTCCCGATTATGGTTCTGGTTTATCTTGTAGGAAATTAGCAGAAATACATGGGATATGTGCTAATAGTGTGTTACAGAAGTGTTTTAATGTCAACTCCTCTTGAGATAGTCAGGAACAATGTAAGGTGATAAATGGGTAGGATTATGAGGATGCAGGGATTCAGTCCCATGCTCCCTCTTTCACATATCTGAGTAAGACTGATTAAACCATTGTAGAAGTGCTTCAGTCTAGCTCTTCTACTTTGTCATTCGCATTTTGGTTATAAGCTCGGACCTTGACACTTAGCTTGGTGGATGCAAGGCCACTGCTAAGTTTTTCTATTAACTGAGTACTACATTATTGTTTTATCTGGTATGTAACATTCATATGAATTCATAAATAAGTGTATGGTTGTTGGGTTTAACTGGTTTCATTATTTTAATAAGTAGCCTTTTTTTACTGCAAAGGGGTAAGAATTCTGCCTCTGATCTGCCACTAAACAATTGCTTGATTGTCAGCAATTGCACATGAGTAGTCATCTGAATATCAGTGGCAATGGCAAGCTTCAAGTTGAACAACATATGGCTAAGTGCCAGGCTGAATTTGGGCTGAACATACTTCTTTTCATATTATTCAGTTTTTAGCAGAAGGTTTTAACCTTCCCCTTTTACAAATAGATGAGCACATGTCAGCTCTGAATTATTTCCAACTGCCAGAAAATTACGTGTCTAAAAAAAAATAGAAAAAAAATAAATAAGAAATTACTTTATGAGAAGAATGGACACATGCAAGAATCAGAGTTTATTGTATCATAATGTTGGAGGAAAAGTGATTTGACTGAGATACCACTATTGCAAATTCTTTTAAGAGCTAGGAGAAGAAATTACAGAATATGCTGAGATGGAGGAGACCCATCAAAGTCACTGAGTCCAGCCCCTGGCCCTGCACAGAACCATCCCCAAAAGTTACACTATGTGCCTGAGAGCACTGTCCAAACACTTCTTGAACTCTTGTCAGGCTGGGGCTGTGACCCCTTCCCTGGGCAGCTGTTCCAGTGCCCAAACACCCTCTGGGTGAAAAAAAACCTTTTCTGAATATCATTTTGATGTGATAAGGAAACTGAAGTAATAACATTTCAGTTACTTTATTTCTTTCTGAGAACTTTTACTACAGAGCTAATATAAAAATGTAGGTAAGTAAAATTCACTAAAGAGCTGAGGTTAATGCTTATATTTTTTTTCTTGGTTTTTAAAGACTAAATTACTCTTCCTGCTATTGAGAAAACAGGAATCATTTTAAAAACAGTCCATATGGCTAAGGATTTCTATTGCCTCATAGCAGTTCTTTACTTACCCTGTGAGGTGTATAGACAGGAGGGATGGAACGTCATCTATTCCATTTTCTCATGGAAGATATCCCATAACACACTGAGGAAATAAAAATAAAATTCAACAGCTTGAACACTTCCAAAATGTTCTCTCACCTCCACCTCCATTACCATCATCTCTTTGTCCCAATATAAGCTCTAGTTAGACTAAAAACTTCCCTGTTTAATAATGTATTCCTGTAATTCATTCACACAGACTTTGTGAATTTGAATTTTCTTTAATTTATTATTTAAGACTTGAATTTTTTTAATATTTTTATTGTTATTTGTCCTACAATAGTACATTTCTCTAGATCACGTTTTGCACACCTATTTTTTATTATATATATTGTGTAATCTAACATCATGGTTAGATTTATCTCAGGTGATATTTATACTAATTTTTTTAGAAAAGAATTCTCCATTTTCAAATTAATAGCAGTAATTTGAAAAAAGAACCTCATTACAAAAGAGAGATGGGGCACTCAAATACAGCAGTATATTTAGATAGTGTTTTAGCCTTCAAAGACTACACAATATTACCTAATTAATTCTCCTAATTGCTTGCAGTGAAAAGTCAGCATTATTTTGTAGCCCAAAACACAGAGAGCAGAAGGTTCCCATGACAGATCAGTCTGAGCAATACTTGACCTGTGCAGTATTTTCATGTAGGTCTAATTTAACTACCTTCTAACAAACAAAAGAAACAAAGGGATGCTCAGCACTCCTGAAAAGTAACAGGCCTTAGCAGTCCTAAAGTAGGAATCCAAAAATGGTGTCACACTACATAATCGATTTAGTTGGAAAATTGACTCAGTAAAAGCTTTGTTAAAGCTGGTGCAGCAAAAAAGCTGAACATAAGGGACTGAGGGTGGCATCTGGCCCCCACTGGTCAGTGGGCAGCACCACCATTGGAAGTGAATCCTCCAGCAAGACTTCTCACAGGCAGGAGAGAGGGAGTGTAAATTTACCTTTCAGCTTAGGCTGTCAGGCTTCAAACCCCATTATCCTGGCATTCTCACAAGTTCTGCCTAAGAGGATGAGAAAATGGCACATCATGAAGCAACAGTGCTTGCTTACCTCTGCAGTAACTACCTTCAAAAAATCCACAGTCAGTTCTCCTTGCAAGTCACCTTTATGAACAAGAACTATTGCCACCCTAATGATGGCTTGTAGAGAACATGTCTTCTTCAGCATTTATCTATAGACTGGTTGATAGATGAACCAGCTTTGGAAATGGGTCTTGCCTCACTGGAGCCAATGGAGTACAGCTATTGGCTTCGGCACAATCAGTTGGTCTTTAGCCTATGGGGACACAGAAGCTGGCAGCTGATTTGGAGGAATGGCTGCTATTCAAAATTCTTTCTAGGCTGCACACAACCCTCACACTATTCTGTGGATGCAGTCTGAGGTGTTGGTTTTTATTCAGTTTAAAAGTACTGGTGATCCCACTTGGAGGGGTTGGGTCCCCCTGGTGAATGTCAGCCAGCAAATCTACCTGGGACAGGAATCTCAATCCTGCAAGGTCCTGGGTACCCATGACTGCAGTGCAGACAGAATCTATTCCTATAGTTGCTCAGCACTTTTAAAAAATGGACAAAAATTTCTTTGGAGACCTCAATCCATGTGGACCTGCATCTTGGGTAAAAAAAGCATAAAATGGACTGATGCAGAAATGCTGGCTTCTGGGAACTAAATACTTATGACATAATGTGTCTGACAAATACCAGCATACAAAGCTGATCTGAAATGATTTCATTTTCTCTTCCACTTCTGTTTTTTCTTTTCCCTGTCTGCTAATACATAATTTAACCAATGAAGTGAATTTAAGCTATTTCTGCCAGGATGTGCAGTTAAACTGGTGCACAGCATCTGCACAAAACATTAAGCTTTGCTGCATATATTCAGAAACATTATTTTTCTAAGTTATAGCTTCAAATCCAAGCAATTCATAAATAATGATTTATGCATTCATTCTAATACAATGAACCTATCACTGTTGTAGCAGTTATTGTGTGGAGAAGTGATCCCTCACAGACACAATCACAAAACAGGATTGTTAGGAGTTTTTCACCAATTTTGCCCCAAGCAGACTGTTTAGTTTAGAGAGGTGACAGAGGATAGGGTTAGTAAAGCACCTGTGGTGGCATACAGGCATGGCTGTACCTCCACAGCACACAGGGAGAGGTCAGCACCTCTGGCTATGGTCGAGGTCTGCCCAGAGTGAGTGTATCATAATTCAGTGACCCAGAGGAAAATTCAGAGAGGAATGGTGAGACTTCACCTTGGACACTTCACACACAGCCTTAGAGAAGCACTAGTTTGGTCTCTCCCATTGTGGTGGGTGGAGAAAAAGATGTGGCAGTGGATGCACTCCTGCCTCTGAGGCAAACAGCTGGTGGTTGGCCTCCAAGTGTGGTGCTGGGATGTGGAGACCCTTGTCCCTGTGTGTCCTCCCTCCTCACAGAATACCAGAGCCACTGAGCTGTGTCTTCTTTCCACTCTCCCATGGGAAGAACATCATGCTAGAGAGAGGACAAGGGGGCACACAGGAGGGAAGATGACCCTATGCCAAAATAGAAACAGTTGTGGAAGCAGAAAGTAGAACCTGAGTTCATTTGGATGACAGGATGCTTTAGCTTAAATATGAGAGTTTGAGAGTTTTTGCGAGTTTGACCCCAGCTCTGGCATTTCCCAGTCAAAGGAGTCACTGTAGGCAGTTGTTCCAATGGGCAGGAGTAAGATAGCCAGCAGTGTTCCTCCTCAGCTGCTTTTTAAAAGAAAACTGTGGCTTGCTCCTCTGTTTATGAAGAACCCTGTGCTACCTATGTGTGCCACATGCTTCGATTTCTGTGCTACACAGATTTCCTCAGAGGATTGGCTGTGAGCTGGAAGAACACACAATTCCCAATGCTAGTGGCTTAAACATTTCAAATGTGAGCTATTCTTGCTTGTCCAAAGCTTAGCACCCTACAATGCACACCAATTTAAAGAGCTTTTAAATTAAAAGCATAAAAATTGTGCTTTTCTGTATTCTCATGACCTCTCCTCATCTGTGTAGGAATTTCTAGGATCCTGATTTTTGATGTAGAAACCTGAGTTTTCTTAAGCATCATTTTAGGCACCTAGTTTCTTTATTGGATTTGTAGGTTAATCATTTTATGACCTGACTTTCTACTCTTTAAGATGGGGATAATCTTGGGTACTTACCTCAAAGCTGGGATGTGAGGTTATGTTCCATACTGCATGGAAATGTGTAACATACTTTGATGTTATAGAAACTGCCAAAATCCACACTGATCAGATTAAGAAGCAGAAAAACTTACCTGCTAAAGCTGTATTAGCATTCTTTGCTATTGAGGTACTTTTTTATAATCCTTAGGGGATTTCTTAGGTGAAGAAAAAATAATGATGTATGTATTTTGTGCTAATGAAGGCATAGAGTTCTACAAATTGAGAATTTACCCTAAGCTAAGGTACATTCAACCTGAAGGTAGATGAGGTATCTTTCAATGCTTAAGATTTTTACATTTAAATATATTCACTAGTCACTAAGTAGCTATAACTTTTTGATCTTGATGCTCTTTTTGATGCTTTCAAAATTGCTGAAAACACAGCTTGTCCTTTTGGACTAAGATTTCTGATATATACATATTCAGATTCATCCTCTGGTTTTCAGTAGGATGACTCTGGATGTCATTTCGTTGGCAGAACTCCCTGAAGTGACTAATTTCATCATGGTTATTTTTTTTTTCTTTTTCAAAAGACTATGGCGACCATAGCCATGTCAAAGATGCACAAAAAAATAAGCAACATTGCTATATGGAAGTGTAGCAAAAATTATCTTTTTTGGTTTACTAGTATTTTTGTACTTCAAATCCTCCAGTTACCTGAATGAAGCCATAAGAAATGTGGCAGGTGCCTAGGAAATCTTAAAACAAATGGATGAATCAATATCTGTAATTTTTCAGAGACATTTTTCGAAGTGAAATTCACTTCTGTAATCCATTTTATTAGTCTATTAACTATTTTGATATATTTGTTGCTTACTTTATTAATGTGAAAAGAAAGGATGGCTGATGTTACTCAAGTCACATTTATATCACTTGAATATACCTTCTTTGCCTCCAGATGCTGGTGTTTATTACATAGATTTAATACAAAAAGCTGTTTCTAAGCTGATACCTTTTCTATGTGCTCAGATATTTTTTGATGCTGTCAAGACTTCAGTTAGGGGGCTTTCAATATTATATGCTGTAGGTAGGAATGAAGCCCTGATTCCTGATTTTAAAACCTAAATCCTTAATATTTGTCAACAAACCACTTGTTCTCGAGGCAAATAACTTTTTGCTGGGAAATCATGTTTTCAGTCAAAATATCATAATTTTCCAAGTAAAATATCAATATCTTCTTAAGAAAAGTAATAGTAAGGTATTTATTTTAAGCTTCATTGACAAACAAGTTACTCCATTTTGAAGTGCATTCACTTTTTTTTGCAATGAACCATTAAGAAGGGAAATATCTTACTAAGAGAATCATACTGCATTTGATTAACAGTGTAAAGTATTTAATCTTTTTGTGAGAGGTCTGAAAAACAGGAACAAACATGACAGAGGTACTTTCAAGTATTCTGCAAAATTGTAATCACCAGTTTGTATGGTTTGCCAGTGCTGTTCCAGAAGTCTCATCTCTGCTGACATCCTGGTTTCTGCACAAAGAGGTGGACAGGTCTGTCAAGGGTAAAAATTGCAGTAAGAACAAATACTTATCCCAAAAGGAAGCAAATCTTTTTACTGCAGTAAAAGGAAGACATTTAGATAGCAAACAGGTAATCTACCTTACCAAGGTTGCAAAATTATATTTAGCATACTTCTATGTAGTTATACAAATGGAATTTCCAGGATTAAAAAAGAATTAAGAAAAAATATAGTGGAAGCAGACTATTATATCAGATGGACCCCAGTCTGTCCCTGAACTGTGACCACTATTTTTGTAGTCTTTTAATGTCATTTGCATTTAGGGGAAAGTCTGAGATAGCAGTTAGGAAAATTTCTTTTGAGATGGCTCTCAATGTTCTTGTGAACAATCCACCATCCTAATCAGTTTCTCATCTACTCCATCCCCATTTCCAGTCTCACCCACTTCCTTGGTACCCTTTCCCTGATTGTCTCAACCTCGTTTCATTATCCAGCCAGTCAAGTGTTACCCTCATTCTTGATCCAGTTTCAGTCATCCTACTCCCTGACAGACTTTACCTGCTTGGTTTTCCTTCTTTTTTATTTCTCTGCTCTTGGCAATTACTTTCATAATGCAAATGCAGCTCTCATCTCTTCATACAGCTGCTTCATTCTTGTAGTCCTTCACACTTCTGTGGGGCCAGAAGGGGAGGAATTGAGATCACAGGATAGTTGTTTCCTCTTTTTTTTTTCCAGTTTCCAGTTCTCCTCTGGTCCATAATATCACTCTCAGCCCATGTGGAATCAAAATCCAGTACAAAGTGGCTTGAGAGAAACTGGCTGTAAAGCTTGGATTTGTATCTCTCAGACAAGGCTGAATCCTATATTTCACTGACTTATTCCAGGCCTGGACAGATTTTTCAAATGAACAATGATTCCCTGGCACAAAGCACTTTCAGACAAGTGCAATAACCTCTTGTTTATTTTACCCACATGCTTGTATTTTTCCCCTAGTCATCTTCATGGAAATAGTAAAATGTTTTTAGATGAAAGCTTCTCCAAAATTCAGCAAGAAGCAGGCTTCCAGCCAACAAAACTGTAGACCAAACTGCAGTTTAGCCATGTGATGTTCAGTGGAAGGACATATTTTCTAATGCAGTGGAAGAAACAAAACAGCACAAGGTGGGAAATAGCAGTGCTTGACAGTGTTGAACATTTAAGTGGCTAAGATGTGCAAAGGCCAGGAACACCAGTCTTGGAGGAACTAGATGCTAAACCAGTGGAAGTAATGAAGTAGACTCATGTTGATTTGCATCTGATGAACCTATTTTTCCCCCTTTACATCTCCCAAAGCATCAACTTAGGAGGAAACATCCCCTTTAAAATTTTTAAAAATCATGTAAGAGCCAGCTACACTAAAAAAAAAAAAAAAAAAAAAAGATAATTTTATTATTCAGAAATTATTTCTTTTTTTTTTTTAAACTGGAAAAATAACTTTATCATATAATGAAAATGACAGAATAGGCTGTTAAAAATTGAAAATTGAGGACATCTAACTCCTGCTACTTTTAGAACATATTAAAAATTCGATGGACAATTCAGTTCTGGAAATTTGATAAGTCTATTATAAAAGACAGGCTGAGCAACAAAGAGGTTCTGATTTGCCATTAATGACAGATTGTTGATGCTGGTGCACAGTGCCCTGAAAATCTCGCTATTGCAGGATCATTTTTTTTATTCTGAATGAGACAAACACCCTTACACCAACAATCAGTGTAGCATCTCTGCAGGGATCAGCTCCTCGTGTGGTTAATTTAGTAGCAGAGCACCGTCTCTGAATTCATCAAGATTTTCTTCTAAGTGGAGGCTGGTATTGAACAAAAAATAGAGAGACACAGACAGATAGCTGCAGGGAGAGAGATAGACTGACAGAGCAAATGTACTCTAGAAATTTTCAGTAATGTTTCAGGATGGGAAAAATGGCACTAAATTGAAAAACAGTAAAAAACAGGGAAGGAGAAGGGAAAAATTTAAAAAAAAGAGGTGGGTCATGAAAAACTTAATTGGGAACAGTCACATTCCCAAAATTCCATAAAAAATGTTATAGCATACCATATGCATTAATTTTACATCTTCAAAAATCAAAGTGCCTCTACTATGCAAATCTGAGCAAAGCTACTTTAAACAGAGGTGCAAACTTCACTGCAAGCAGTGGCTCTCATTCTAGTTTTATTGTAGCGTCAGTTGTAATAAAAGTATCCCACCAGCAAATATTCTCTCTCAGCCAATTTAATCAATTCTGAATAATATGCTAATTTGTTTGCACCATCAGTATGGTTTCCAAAAAGAGCCATCATTTTTTATCTATCTTTTTTTTTCTTGTTAATTTTATACATCTTCTGGTTGGTATACTCATCTATAATCTATGCCCAACCATGATAGAGGTTATATGCTCTTGAGAGGAATAATTTTTTTTTATTATGGAAGAAGTCAAATGTTTGCATATGTGCATAAAGTCATGGCAGGATAGTAGAAATATAAATCTGGTAATTCGTAGTAATTAGACTGCATAGAATTTTTAGGTAAAGATCACACAGAAAACTCTGAAAGCCACAGAATGACAGATGTATGTCAAATGGAAAGATTTGGTTCTGTCACTTCATGAACTTGAGCACCTAATACAGTGTCCCTTAAGCCTCTTATTTTCCCAACTATCCCTCACTTTCCCCTGGTTCTCCATGTCACTCTTAAACTGGGGGATCCAAGACTGTGGTGGTACCTCAGGTGCAGCTCCACCAAACACCTTCAATCAATGTTGAACCCAACCCCTCCTGCTGATTCATGCACACCTCTGCTTCTTTTCTCTGTCTTCCAAACTTGGACATTTAAAAGAAAGATTGAAGAAATAGAAAAAAAAATTAAAAAGCAAATAAAAAACAAACCAAAGCTCTCCCTTGTGAGACTTTTGGAGCCAACCTACACATGCTGAATTTAGCTCTGCAGTTATTTTTTTAAAAAGTCACTTCCCCAGTATCCATTCCTATTTTGGTTCTTACACTTCATCCTTCAGCATTGACAGTTATGGGTTTAGGAACCCATCATCCAAAACATCACTTGGGCATTTGTACTTTTTTGGACTGTGGAGAAGACTAACAGAAAATTATCCTGTCCCTTTCAGTGTTGTAAAAATGGATTTCCACACTAGCCCCAGTTTCTAGATTTGGTGACCTGCCAAAAGATACTTCTCCTAGTCATCCTGCTGCCCACTTGTTAGCAGAAAACACCAAGTGAAAAGATGAGTTTTACAGAATCTGCTTTGTATCAACATGGTTGGTGAGGGAGTTGCTGTTATTTTTGCTTACTCTGTGCAGTGCTCTGAAAGTCCTTCAAAACCTGAATCAAAGGATTTCTCCAAAGATAAACATGCCTTTAATAGGCTTCCTACATAGGGAGACTATTTTAAGTTAGGGATTACATTTCTCTAAACCCAGAAATTTAGTCCTTTGTAATATCTCATATTTAAATACAGCCCCTTACACCCACATATAGCCCACTGAGTAGACTTAAAATTGTATCAAAACATTTACCTTTCAATAGTCTCTGTTATGAAAAAGGGGAATTAAGCCATACAACACAAAGCATCAGAATACCACGGTTTCCATTATTACACCTCCTTGGGTCTAAAGCAGAATTTTCCGCAATTATGAATTATGTCAACAGGCAAAATCTAATATCAAAGAGTTTTATATGGAAACTCAGAAGTTATTTACTAGGAACTTGTTTTGTTCTGGCATTCAAATTTAAAATACTACTGTTAATTAACACAATTATAATGTGTGTTCCATTGTATTATTGGATTGGAATTCTTCCTTTGTAAGTAATCTACTTACATATGTCATCTGCAATTGTGTGCAGAAAGCAAACTTTATAAAGAAAATGCCTTTATTCAAACTGATGAGATATTCCTATTTTAAAATGGCCCAGAAAATTAAAATTCCATTCAAAACCCAGAAGTAAATTGGATTTTCCAGACTGTCTCCTTTCATTGTCTTTTGCATTTTGACATTTAGTCGGTAGTCATGGCAGCCAGTAAGAATGATTGTGTAGTATAAAGATGCAGTTAACACATATTTGGCTTTGGGTTAAGTACATTTAATACAGGGGAATTGCTCAGAATCAACCAATAAACTTACACAAATAAATCTTTATATACCTATACATGCACACACACACATATATATACATTTTTATTTATAGATATGTATATTAACTAATTAATGATTCTATGTGTTTGGTTTTCAGACCCTATAAAATGTGTTTTCTAGTCTATATGGAATGATTAGTTTCGAAAGATACTATCTACAGCCCTCACAGCAGCATATTTTCTCTTAAATGGATTTTCCTGATATTTGTGGTGTGAAAATAACAGCAATAGATTTTGCACTCAGTGCAATGACTCAACAAGCAAGGAATGCATTTAATTACTGGAAAGCAAAGACTGAGAGTCCAACCCTACAAGAAATTGTAATTGCATTTATATCATATCGTACAAACACAAATGTCTACTTAGCTGATTGCCCCGCTTCTTTTTTTTTTCTTTTTGTCTAGAGATAAAAAAGAAAAAAGAAAGGCACCTTGCAATTTACTTGGCTTATTGTTCTGAGCCTCAAGACAGAACTAAATAGTATTTTGGCATTCACCAGTTCAAAGCAAAATTTTGAAAATACTGGAAGACATTGAAGGTATCTGCATTTTGGAATGGCACAGATAAATGAAGGTTGTGTTTAAAAAATCCATATGAGTTATAAAAATGTCATATTTTATGTCAGAGCTACAGTTCTGTTAAAACCATGTCAGCGTCTGAGCCAGAAAAATGGCAAGAACCATCCTGTCTGTTAATGGAAACTGTACATGTAGCAGTCTATCTCCATTCCCTTGATTGAGGTAGTCCACAGCAGCTGAATGATGAAAACAGATGTTGTTGCATTCCTTACCCATTCTTTTTTAATTGCTTGCTTTTCCTGAACCATTTTGGGTGATTCCTTTTCTTGATGCTGCTAATGACTTGCTTTCAAAACATGTGGGTAGTTCTCTAAAATCTGCTTTCTGGAGAAGCTCAGTATGAACAATTTGACTGTAATCTCAGCACAGAGGTGAGGGGAGGGATTTCATCATGTAATGCCAGTCCAGAAAGGATCTGCTGTGTCCAGGTGAAAAGGAGCAGTAGCATCCTGTTTCCATCACAAAGATTGGCAATATGCAAGGTCATGTCATTAGTCTCCAAGCATGATAAAAAACAGATGGCTTGGAATAAGATGACGCACAATGTCGAGTGTCAGTGGGTGATGCATGGCCAGGTGATGCACAACCAGGAAGTGTTTGTTGAGCCAACATAAAGGGGTAAGGGTGATGCAAATTGAAGTCAGTGGAAGCCTCTGAAGACATCACCGGGAAAAGCTAAATTAGTGTCCCTGTTCCAAACACACATGGATGACAGAGAGATCCAGATAAATAAAAGTAATACTGGCAGCCAGCTCTCTCACACCCTGCTCTAGTAACCCAGTCTTACTGTGCTGGAACAGAACCCATAGTGTGATTCATACCTTGGGAAGATGCTGTTTGATCATAGTAGGCTGCATGATTAAACCGTTGCCATTCTATTTCATCATACTTGATTTGCATCCTCCCTCAAGGGGCTGTTTCACCAGCCAGCACCTGTATTGCCTGCAGCACTTGCAAAGAGGTGTCACTTATACAGAATTCAGGAGAGCTCTGTTCCACAAGAACCTTTCCTACAGAATAGGTCTGTCACCCAAGGCTGGTTATTTTTGGGTTTTTTTTTCATGTCTGGGTGATTTTTTTCCCCCAGCATCCCTTGCCTCTCTTTCTCACAGCATAAGCTCTTTGGCATAGGGTGTTTGCATCTGACACATTTTTACAGAAAGTAGCGCAGATCTCAGCTGGGCCCCCGCATACTCCCACAAAGTGATAATGAGATGACCTTTAGAGCATACTGGGAGGTAGCAGCCATCCCTGCTGGTACTGGATATTCTGCTGGGTTCTCTGCTTGAAGCACCAGAGGAGATTGGAGTGCTCAACACAAGGACTTGAAATTTCACTTCCCACCACTGCTCGGTTCAGCACCAAGCTGCAGACATGCTGCTGCTGTGGTGGCTGAAGCCTGCATGCTGCTGAAGGAAAGTGGGCTGCTTGCAGGCTTGGCAGTTTCCAATCTGTAACTCAGTTCTCCCCATCCCACACTTAAAAAGACACTGAAGAAGTTCCAGCTCCTTTGCACGTCCTTCCCTGGTGCTTCAGCCACCAGCCTGGCCCCAGAACCAAGCCAAGTACCACAGGAAACAGCTTAGCTCAGGGAGCTCCTGAGCATTACACGTCTACTTCTGAGGGAAGGATCAGCAATCTGGGGTTGTCCTATTGCAGGCAAGTCCTGAAGCAAACTCCACTATGCTGATGTTATGGAAGACAAGTTATGGAAGTTATGATGTTGTGGAAGCCCCCGTCTCGGCAATGCTGAGACAAAATAACCTGCATACAGCAAGGCTGGGGTGGTTGTGTTGAGAAGAGTCTTTGAAAATCCTTCTGCTTCCCTGGCCTTCAGACATACACATCTGGACACTGCTTCTTCGCCTGCATGGAGATGGACATCATGCATGGAGGGATCCAGGAGGGATCTGGAGGGAGATCTCCTTACCAGGAGGGATCTTCAAAGCTATGTTAATGGAAATTTTGGAGTGAAATATCTGGCTTTTTAAGCCATTTAATATGTAACCTGTCTCAGAAGTGTAAAAGAGATTAATGTCTTTATGTCCTGGTGAAAGGGTATGCCACAACCTTTCAGGCATACAATGCAAAGGAAATACATTACACACCATGAGCACTAAATCATGGTAGGCAGATCCACCCATTCAGAAAATCCAGAGCTCAAGGTTTAGTTTCTTAAATCATTCATGTAAGACTCTAAGTGATAAATCAGGAGACAGGGATTTTTCTTGAAAACAGTAAAGTTCGTGATAGAATCAAACCCAGAGCAATACATGGAGAATCCTTACTACTACTCTAGCAAGAGTCCTCAGCTAAAAGTAAAACAGAGTTTTCTGTAAGTCATGACAGAGCCAATCTTTTCTACAATGCCAGTCAAAAGAAACTGCCCCAGTTGCAGGAATGGAACAAAACCAGCAACAGTTCTTGAGCAGGTACGGTGAGCCAAATAAGGAAGGTTAGTTCCTCCTGGTCTTGCTGCTTTCCTCCTGGTCCTTGCTGAAAGCCTATTCACTTTTTCCATCCAGTCCACATTCAGGAAAATCACTTTAGTTCAAATCATCCCATAGCTGAATTTTTGCTTCCAATTTATACAGGAGACAGCAGATAGCAGAATGGTTCCTGACTGGGGCTGCCTTAAAAATTTTCAAATTTTGATGTTTGTATGACTTTCACACTTACATGATAATCAGAAACTATCTGTGTCTCTGGTGGCCTCTTATGAAGGTAGGTGTAAGGTCAGCATCTTAAACATCAATATCCTGCCAAATCATCTGAATAACAGGGTTTGAACTTCTGACTGCACAAAAATTAAGCAGTTATGTTCAGTTAACCAGCAGGAAATAAAGCTGTCTTAGGACTTCTGTAGCCTTTAAGTTCATTCTTCACTCTTCATCCTCCCCATTGTTTTCAAAGTCTGTTTTAGTAACTTACATACTTTCCTACACAGAAAGCTCTATGGGAAGAAAACTGGGGGCAGACAGATGGGATGTAGAGGCACAGAGGGAAATATGGTGAAGGGATGCTTTATAAAGGCAGAGCAGACTATAAAGAAAGCTGTGCTTTTCCCTTGCAGAAAAAAAAAAAATCTGGAATTTTTGTTTTTACCTTGATTGAAGTTCTCTTAAGTTCAAACAAATTTCAAAAGGGCCACAGTCCTCTATGTTAGTACTGGCTCCACTGCCCTCCCCTCAGTCCCAGAGGGTTTTTGGAACCAAACTGCCAAGGGTTTTTTCATGCCAGCGTGATGCACAGGCTCTGCAAAGGGGTGGCTCAGAAGGGAGTGCAGCATCTGGTTCTGCCACTGCTATGGACCACATTCTGCAGAACTGAAGAAGGAGGAAGTAGCCCATGGCTTTCTTGTCTTGTCTTCCCATCTTTCCACCAGCATGCAGTGTGGTGAGGCTGTGGGGCCCCGAGTGCACCAACAGGCTCTGAACAGGCAAATGTCTGTTGTATTCCTTCCACACTAGAAGGAAATGTGTGTGTTTTCATTTCAGTGACTAGAAAGCACAATGTGACTACAACAAAGCATCTGCAACACTGTTTGTTTTGAGTAATCATGACAAAGTTGTTGTTTTTTTAAATTCAAAAAACCCCTTACATCAAAATCTCATTTTGGAAATGGGTTTGCATTAGCTCAACAAAGGAGTCCCATTAACTCATGTCACAGATGACTGTAATAGTCAGGGTTCAGTAATTTGGTTTTCTCATTGCTTCAGCAGTGAAAAATACATACATTGAAATAATACAAAATAGTAACTTTACATTTTAACATTCTGACATCATAAAGTGAAGACATTTGACTCTAACCATGCACAGTAAGTAAAACCCGCAGACATGGAACCTGAAGTAATCCAAAAATCCATAGTCATGACCAGTGATAGATTAGGTTGTAAAATTAAGAGCAATTTTTAGTGAGACTTGTGCCACTCTCCTATCTGCATGTATGCATGCATTTGTATCCCTGCACTAGAGGTTCAAGAAAACCATTACTGGATACTCTTTCCATAAGCAAACATCTTCTTTTGCATTCCATGGGATGGGTTTTCCAGCCAGATCCTCTGCTGTCACCTAAATTATGCTGTGGAAATGCTATGGCAGGCCTTGCCCTAGAGGACGGGGTTCATTGGTACAATCTGACACAGTCCTAATAAGAAGCTGAAAGTCAGATCTCTTGCTTGCATTAGGTTGGGGTTTTTGTGTATTTTGAAGAACTGATGCTACGGTGATCCCTGATTTCACAGCCACTCTGTGCTTTTATGGATGACACTAATGCTTGATTCCCTCCCAAACATTTTTGAAGACTTTTATTAAAAGGATCTCATGTTAGAGAGAATAAAATTGATATTTCTGTTAAAACCCAGGAACATTCATGAGGGTTACAGAAATTAATGCCTAAAACTATTTTTTCAGACTCACAGTTGCCACAAAGGCAGATTAGAGCTGTCCCAAGTTCTTCCTTTCTCATTTTCCAGGCATATTGTAGGAAATTCTAGAGTCATGGTTGACAGAGGAAACTCAGTGGTTAACTCATTTTTTTCCCTTTTTTTCTGTTTCTTGTTACTTTTTTCATACTACCTGCTTATTCTATTGCCTAGATATAGAAATACCAAAAAAATCAGGGACAGGGGACATAACCAAAACTGTATTCTCATCTCTACCTTAAATTGCATTGCAGTATATTAAGAGTACAATTTTAAAGACTTGGTCCCCAAAGAATGGCCCCAGGTGAGTGGGAGTCTTGTGCCACCTTTCCCTATAGTGAAGCAGGTGAGCACTGTAGGGCATTAAAGAGTCTCTAAATTGTAAAGTAACTTTATTTTTGTTGGGGAAACTGGAAAAGCACACATATACCTGAGGCTGTGATATAGACTCAATTTAATACTCTGGTGAGCATTATTTTGCATTCAGAGAGTAACAAAATAAGCCCCTACTATGTGAACCACCAAAATGAGATGTCACTCATTGACATGAGCATAAGGGATGGATAAGATATATTTACTGCAGGGGTTTTGCTTTCATTCTCTCCATCACTTGTGACTCCATAAGCCTATAAACATCCCTAGGCTTCCTGACAGTGAAGATAGATTTAATGGTCCTAAAACAACTAAATTTGTTTAACTTAAGACATCTGAATGGGACCATCATTCCCTGGTAGTGCTAATCCCTCCCTTGACTAAAAAGTAAGCATTCCTGATTCCTCCAAAGTATCTCTTGTAAATAATGTAAATAATGTAAATGGCCAGCATTAAATAAAGTGAGTCCCAGGCTGATAGATGTCAGATATGCCAAAAACTAAATGATACCTGGTATCCATACTACTCATGCCCCATCTTGAATTTTAATTCTCCCAGTCCCATGTGCTTGTCCCAGTAGTAGCCCACCACTTTGGCACACTCATCCTTTAACTTTCTCCAAATACCCCACCAGCTACGGGGAAACAACACAGCTGGGATTATATAACATCATCTTGCTTGGCAGAAAGGGATGCAGCACATTATTAAAATGGATTAGTAAAATAAAATTGTAAATTATTGGTCAACAGAGTGTGGCTGTTTGTGTTCCCAAAACTATATGACTTAAAGCATTGCCTTGACAAACCAAAAGCTCTAGCACTCCAGAGGGAGCATTACCAAAACAATATTTGTAAAAAAACACATTGTCAATAACAGCCATCAGAAATCCATATGAAGGATAGGTTTTCTCTACCTGTGTTTCAAGTTTAATCTTACATCTTAATGCTTCAGTGTCTTCCAGAGGAGAAAATTAGGCAGAATTTCAGCTCAGTCTCAGAAAGCCAGCTATGTTGTGGGTTGCACATTCTGACCATGGGTAATGTGCCAGTTTCCTTTTCCTTCCAGGTGCAGAACTTCAAGAACTAGTTGGCAAGTAGTACTTTACATAATACCCAAGTAATTACAGAATTACACAAGTAGCATTACAAATTAATATATGTAATGTATACGTATTAATGTATGTGATTAATATATATACATATTAATGTGTGTATAAAGTACATTTCTTATATGTGGACTTGATTCAGTAAGGCAAAAATAATCAACACATTTGCCTTCATCAGGTGCTAATTATAAGTAACATTTACACTTTTCTCTCTCCCTTCATGTGTTAAAAATAGTCTTGCTTATTAATAATGGTGTCTGCTGTGACACAGCAATCTGTCTGAGCTGTGCTTTGCCAAGGAACAGAATGTGACCCAAATTGTCCGTCAGCCAGGACAGATTTTTCATTTTACAGTGTAAACCATAAAAAATTCCTAATAGCTATTGGATAACAGAGGAGAGCAGACAGGAAGGGTTTAGAAGTGCTTTCCTTAACCTTCCTATTTCTCCCAGCAGTAAAGAAGTGGTTGCTGACTTCTAATGGCAGCCATAGCACTCTGCCTTAGCAGCCTCATTTGTTGAGCAAGTGAGCTGCAGGACTGGCAATGAGCTACTTTTCTGTCATTAGCAGAGGAATATAGGATATATCTGAATAAACATATTATTTGAGATCAGTAGAGCATTTTCAAAGAGCATCATCAAGGCACCCCAGCTGACCACGCTTTCATTCACACAGCAGAGCAATCTGGGAGCACAAACAAGTTTAGCTGACAGGTGTTGAAACTGGAAGTTGTGTATTAGCAGTATACCTAGTATGCCCCAGGCTCTAATGGTCATTCAGACCATGGGACCAGACTAGCCTAAAGAAAAGATCCCAAAAATTATACAACATGGGAAAGAAATCCTTTGAATTGTATTCCTCCAGAGGTCCAGTCTCACTGTCCTTCACTTCTTGCTCATGCAGTTGTAGAACTGGAGCCCCTAAATGGCCCCTGAAGATCTTACCTGGACCAGCAAGTAGAGCCCACAGAGGAGGAGCATGGATGTGCACTCCACAGAAGGAGTACTTTCACAGTTTATAAATACAGCTGTTGAAAATAAAACGAGAAGGTTGAGGGAAAAGTGAGGTTGGCTGAAAAAAATAATATTAATTTACATTTGGGACTTCTTCAGAAAAAACAAATCATGCACTCTTGAGTTTCAAAGCCATCTCAGTTCATTCTTTCCTGAAGCTGTTAAAGATTTAGGGGTATTTGATAGTATTTCTAAGGCTTTCTCTGCAAATCTGAATATAAGGGGTTTATTCTCAAAAGGTAGATGAGGTTCTGGAATAATCACACAGTTCCAGAATTTGAGACCTATGAATATTAGTATGTTCACAGCAAAACTATAAGAAATACTAATACTGAATTCTATTCTGGTTTTAGCAAAAAAATCAGTGTTCTTAATGTATATAAACATTTAGATCTTGATGCATATAACTAAAAAGATTCTGTTGCCATCTTTTGTCAACATTGTTCTTGCCTAGCAATTTCCCTATCAAAGCTTTTGTAGTATTACGATTACCATCATTTACTCTCCTTCATTTAACTTGCACAGTTAATGGAATGATATGTAGCCTACATGACTGCACAAGGAGGGATATCATTAGCAAGCCAGTGGAAACACATTTGGAAAATAAACTTTGTTGCAATCACTGCTTGTCCTCAAGGGTTTTGAAAAGCTCCACTTTGAGGCAGGTAATTTTTGTGCCTCTTTGGGGCTGTACAAGAGGTCCTGTGCAGATTGCACAAATGCTCTGCTCTTGGTTGTCTGGTCAGTGTGTGCTGCCCTCTTAACAGAAAAGCTTCTCGAGATAACAAGCTCCCATTGCTAAAACACTAACCCTTGGGGTTTGGGAAAGTACAGTTACCTCCCTAACCTGTGTGACATGGGCCAGCCACTTTAATCAGACCACCAACTGGACTAACATTACTGCCTTCAGCTTTTTGAATGTGTTTTAAGGAAATGTTTAAGGAAAGGAGAGCTGAACAAAGCAGGGCTCCTGCTACTCAGAGCTGAGCCTGATCAAGGGGGAGATGTTATCATGATGCTGATGGTAGACACCAGAGGAGGTGTGTGACTCTTCTGGTCCTTTGATATCCTCAGCCCTTAAGTCTACTACAGGAAAACCAGTGTTTGTCACCATGGAAAGTTGTGTGGTTCCTAGGGTGGCAAAGGCCTCCAGAACTTCTGTCAGTATCAAGCCAAGTTCCAGCTATGGTTGAAGGAGTCTCTAGGGCAAGTGCAGACTAAAATCAATACCACAAAAAAAAAAAAAGAAAAAAAGAAAAAAGAGAAGTCATTCATGTGAAGGATGGAAAGTCATCCTAATTCTGCCAGTGGCCAGAATGAACTAAGACAATGATTTTGCCAGCATGCTTTCAGTGAAGCTATTGCACAGAAGGCAAGAGAGCTGAGCTTGTTCTTACCTTTCTCCTGCTGTGCTTTGCAGATGGCAAGCTGGGAAATAAACACACCATTCTCTAATCATTTTAAGAGCTGTCAGGAAGAAGAACATATGTCAAGCAAAGATAAAAAATATTAACAAAGGCTCCAAAAGGCAAAATTCCTAGGATGCTGTTTTATATGCCTTTTTCTACAAAGAGATTTCAAGGTGTATATTTTAGCTGTGATTCAGCAGATCCTGTACAAAATTCTGTTTGTATCATCAATGGCCATGTCTTTAACACACAGCCCACTGTCCATTTTCTCTATGTTTAGCAACATGCCAGGGTTTGATGTGCACCCACTCCCCAACCTTGCTGCTGGGAATGACATAAATCCAGTGGTATGAGCAGCTGGCTGGGAAAGCCCTCCTCAGAGAAAAGCCTGGAAAACCACACCTGTGTGCTTGTTGGATGGAAGTTTAAATGAACAATTTATTAGGTTTATCATTATTCATAATTCAAAATACATCAGATGGACATGATTTTTCTCTTCAGAAGATTTTTGAGTTATTCTTTGCAAGTTGTTACTTAGGATTCAAACCAAAATTGTGTCACAACCAAGCTTCTGTGACAGACTAAGTTCACAGAAAGCAAAGTCTTCAGTACACTCTTAACCTCAAATCCTGTCCTTTACCAATGGTTTCTGAAAAGCTATATCTCCTTTAAGTGAGTAATTAAAGGTACATGATTAGAGGCCCTTGTGCAGAGCTTAATTAAATTAGCTAACTCTTTACTGGCAGCTGGAAATTTTTTCTTGAACCACGGATTATTCAAATACCACCATTCCAAGCAGCACCCAAAGGCTCTCAAGCCCTCATCAATGGCAGGTCTCTTTCTCAGTAGGAAAAGCAAAATCAAAACCACAAGAGCATCCATGAGAGAGGCTGATTGAGAATTTCATATGTATCCACAGTTTGAAGATCAAAGGACCATCTGATTTTCCTTTAGCAACAACAAGGGTTAATTTGGTCTGATCTATTAAGTACAATACTTTGAGTCACACATATTTTAAGCCACATTTTCACATGCTGTCAGCAAATGGGTATCTGCCGCTGTAGATACAGATAATAGCAGGGGTTTGTGTGTGCCAAGATGAATTTTGAAGCACCCTGCCTTAACATCCTTGCGTTGTGGAGAGTGGGCAGTGGGCAGGGTATTGCCCCAGGGCCCAGGAGAACCACCTCTAATCTGGGCTCTGTCATTGGCTTGCCAAGGCACCAAGTACAAGACTTTTTCTTACTTACAAGCAGTTAGGAAGGGTGAGCACAGCCACTGCATAATGATGATGTATTGGTATCAGCATTTTTAGACCAGTGCCTCCTCAGTTCATGACTGGGGCCTACAGGCATTATAAAATCAGCAATGATAGCACCATAAAGGTAAATTACAAGGGTATTAATTACATCAGCTAATATAGGCTAGCCCTGAGTGTGAAAGCCACATATTTTGGCCACTAAGTGAGGAAGGAAAAGCTTAATTTCAGGTAGTTAAGCATATTAAGGACATTATGCAAATGATTTGATAAATGTATCCTCATTTCTGGTTTTATTTTTAATTTTCTGGATGACATTTTCATTTGTAAAATTATGTCTTTAGCATCTACCTATGGCAATATATGGCCAGCTTTTCATAGCTGTTCTCAACTGCATTTGGATATGTCAGAGAAACTGTAAGAGCTTTGTGTCTCTCCACATGCCAGGGGAGAGTGGAGTCATGGCACTCTTCCAATGCTAAATGCATTTCCTGGTAGCCAGATTCACTTTCTGTAAACCAGAGAGGAGTGCCTGCATTATGCCCAAGGCTGAGGTCATGTAGAGGACCAGCAGCCATCTCTGCAGTTCTGAGGATCTCATTTATGATTTGATAAAGGTTCAATGTGGAGAGGAAATAAAATAAGTAAATAAATAAGTAAATATTCTAGAGAAGTCTGCCAGGTGGGCGATGGAGTAGTCTTTCTGGTCCCCAGCCACTCATCTCAGCTAGAGATTCTCTAAGGAGGAGCTGGGGAAGTGAAGTATGCTAACAAGATCTCTCCTTTCAGCTTACAAGGAAAAGATGAAGGAGCTGTCCATGCTCTCGCTGATCTGCTCCTGTTTTTACCCGGAACCTCGCAACATGAACATCTATAAATATGATGGTGAGTGATGCTTGCTGGAAGTCATCCTGCAGGTCAGAAGATGTGCTAGTGTTGGGAAACCACTCACATCACCCCCTATCCATAGTTTTAGTTGGTGTATATTTTACTGACTTAACAATTGCTGGTTTGGGGTATTACTTTCTATGGAGTATGCAGTACCCTGATGCTGGATATTGTTCCTAATAGAATCTAACTAAACTTTTAATGTTAGCCCTCTCATACTGAGCTGTCCTTTCCCTGCTCACTATTTGAGAACTACAGCTTTCATAGCTGGCATAATTCCCTAGAAGATGAAGAAAAGATGAAAGCATGCTTAAAAAATTAATCAGCTTGGGCACTGCTTGCAGGGGGTGTTAAATGGCACAGAACCCCAATAAGCTTCCAGAATTGCTGTAAATTTTTATCTTTATGAGATTATGGTATAATTAAGCTGTTACAGATAAAATGGAATGTACTCCCGAGAACAGTTTTCAGCCCATAATCTGCCATTGCATGTAAAACGCCCAAGGCAAAAATGCTAAATCATTTGTCCATGCTTCTGATCCTACTCTGATATCAGTGCTGCTTCACTCCTCCATACTGCTGGTGTATTGAAGAACTTACAATTTCCCACCTTATTGTGCAGACATGGAAGTGAAACAAATCAACAAACGTGCCTCAGGCCAGGCCTTTGAACTGATCCTAAAGCCGCCATCTCCAGTCTCAGAAGCACCAAGAACTTTAGCTTCTCCAAAGAAGAAAGAACTCTCTCTTGAGGAGATCCAGAAAAAGCTGGAGGCTGCAGAGGAGAGGAGAAAGGTATCTTTCCTTAAAATAAAATGCTAGTAATTAGACATGATTTAGTGTATAGAATAGCAGTCAAGTTTCCTGTCCATTTGTATGTTTTCCATTGCCATCACTGGCTCATGGTAGCCTGCACAGACAAAAGTCATCAATATGTTTATAGAAATGAATGAGTTAATTTTTTTTCAGCAGCTTGCAAACAAGCCTCACTGGTTTCAGTGCTGGGGAAGCATGCATCACAAAATAGACACAGTTTCAGACAGGGGCCAAGTGGGTTCAAATGTGCTTGCTTACTGTGTGAACATAACCAAGTGGTTCATTCAGGGTATCTGTAATAGTTGCTCAAAACCAGTGCAGTTACTGTGTCTAAGAGACAGATCTGCAATTCAAGCAGATGCTCTGTGAGATACCAGATTTTGACTCCTTGTAGTATCTGTGGAAATTATTCACAGGGGCTGCATAAGGCAGCTAAAATGTCTTATTTGTGCAATATAGAGAAACACTCTGAACAGAGTGAGTTTGGGATCATTCACACAGAATTGAATGAGGACACTAGCATAGCGCAGATGCTAAGAGGCATTTCTAGCAGTTTCAGTAGTGATGGAAACTGGCCTTCTAGGGTTTTCCACAGACTGTCTTCCCCTCTTTATGATCCTGCCCATAATGGTAAAGCTCTGTATCATAATCACTAAGTTTGTCACATGCCATTTGGAAGAGTTGTTACACCTTTTTCACAAAGGCTGGCACAAAGGCAGCTGGAAATACCCATTAACTGCTTATTTGGCTTTCATCATAACTGATGTGTTGAAGAGGCCTTCATTTTTTCTAAGTCAGTGCTAAATTGGGTTGTTTTTCTTTTTTACTTTTTACAAAGTGTAGAAGACAAACTCCAGATCAGATAAGCCAGAAGACGACACTCACCATAGCCAGCCTGAACTGCCGGTCTGGAAATCATCAGTGTTCTATGTACACACAGCATTTATGCGGTGTTGCACCATTTCAGAAAAGTCATGACTGGCTACAATGACCACAGAAAAATCAAAATTGATAATATATTGTCCTGGTTAATTCTTGTTTCTTTTTTCTGACACAAAAAAGGAGATCCGCAGAAGCTCTAGGATTTTAGGATTTTATGTGTCCTTCACCCAGGAGATCAGTGTTATTTTGTGGCAAATCAACTTGCACAGTTAAATAGGCATTAGAAACCCCTTATACCTGCCCACGGAGTCCCTGGTAGAGGGTTTCTGAAAATGAAACAAGCTTATATGTCTCTTAAGCTTTTTATTTATCTATTTTTTAAATCTATTTCTTTATCTATTTATTTTAAACAATGTGATTTCTCGATAAAACTGCTGATAGCAGAGCTTTTCCTGATGTCGTCAAAAACATATACAGAAGTTCAGGGATGGCATCTATATCACAGATAGCACATGGATCAGATCCAGGGAAAGCAATTCCATTCTCTTTCATTCCTGTCAGACCAGATCAGGGTCACTGCCAAGAAACTCAAGGGAATGATTACTCTGGTGAGTGGTTTGTTATGTGTCTGCTGAAGTCAGTAGATCTGGATTACTGACAGGTCTTTAAAACCTGGCACTCAGTTTGGATTTGCAGTGAAACCTGACTATTCCAGGCCTCACTAATTTGAGCAATTCATTTAGATGAGAACTGCAGTGTTGCTACTTTTGTCCTTTTTGCTGGCTTGCTCACTAGCTAACAATGACTCTGTGGTTCTAGCACACACCCATTAGCACTATCACTTCTTTCAAACAAATATTTCTGCCAGAACATTCATTTCAGTAAGAGGACATGACTGTATATCAAAGGAATTTCCATTTGCACTAGCACCTGCTGAGAAGGGTGAGCTCTCACTCACCCAAGTTATGATATTCCCCAAAAACTCAGTCCATGAAGTTCCTCTGTGCTGAGTACAAATGTCCAATATACAGACACAGAATGAAATGACAGCAATTTAAAAACTTGATATTATTAGTATACTTGGTGGAAAATACAAATTGAACATTTCAGAGATCTTATTCCATTGATTTCATTACTGTTCTTCCTAAAGAAAAACTCATAATGCAATAGATTGGTAATCAGTGATAGCAATACAGGCACCTGCCATTTCTTCCCCTTGACACTATATTCATTTTGAATAAACATATAACTGAGTTATTTTAATAGACAAGATCCTCCACATTAGCATTGCAGCAGAAATTTCTGGGGAAAGAACAAAGAACAGAGCAAAATGTTTCTTTACATCACTGTTAAAATCCCCGGTGTTCTCACATCTCAATTATTGATTTCATTTTGGCCCCAAAAAAGAGCGTAGTGCAGAGAAGGATAAAAAAGCAATTAGAGGAACAGAAAATCTTCCATAAGAAGATAAATTAAACAGTCCACTTTTCAGCTTGAAAAGAGACAACAGATTAAAGATAAAATAGAAGTCTACAAAGTCATGAATGGTAATGAGAAGATGAATAGGAACAATTATATTCCATTTCACACAATCCAAAGGGGACAAAACATTCAAAGAAATCATCACACAGCAATTTCAAAAAGGAATCATGTTTCCATGTATTGTTTATTCAAGGTATATTTGTTATCACAGACTGTTTAGAGGTTATTAAAATATTATTTATGTCAAAAATATAATAGCAAAATTAATAGAGCACTTCCTTATAGAAAATTATTATGTGAATGGAACTTGTGACTCAAAAAATATGGAACTTGCTAACTGATGAAATTAAGAGAGACTTGCTCAACCTCATCTAGCTTCCCTCAGCATCTTCTTCCACTTTCTGTTGCTAGATGAGCCAGACAGACTTTTTATGAAAGCCAGCATGGCTGCTGTTATCATACTTTTCAGTCTATGTCAGGCATGGCCATTCTAGATCATGTCCTTCCAGTGCAGTTCTAATTAAAATCCTGTATAACTAATGGACGAGAATTGACTTCTTCAAAGAAAAATTGCTAATGAATTTTATACAGCTTAGAAATTAGGTTCTGCTCTGTTAATTAGACAGTGTTCATTAATAAATTTTCAAACTTATGAGAACATCTAGAGCAATACATGCACTTACAGTCTCCTGCTTATGCTTTTTCCAGTTTTTCATTCTTGTTTATTTCCTTGTAAGCTTTTAGAGGACTCCTCTTTCTTTTTCTCCCCCTTTTTCTCTACCTGACGCATTTTTTTTGCTTTTTGCATTACATAGCAAAGCCCGTTAAGGCTAGTCACAGATTTGTCCTTTCCATTTATAGAATCATCTTGGCAGCATGTCGCTGCTATCCTTTTTTTTTTTTTTTTGGAACATATGTGCTATATTTTCCTACCTTGGTGGATAATCGGAAAGATCTTTTCATCATCCTCAGCTGAGAAATTAGAGCACTGTGACATTGTATGCAGCAGAAATTTTTCTTACAGAATATTTAACATTTATCTATTTTTGCCCATTGGCCTTGAATGTTCAGCTGTTATTACTAGTGGTGTACAGACTTCAAGGGGCATATGTCAAATTATATATTTTTATTGCCTATGTTAAATTTATTTACTAGCATAAAAAAAGAAACACTAAAGGGATGTGCATTTCTACTAGACTTTGGATTATAGGAGAGAAACTGTATATAATCAAATCCTTTTAATGGCTTTGTGTTGGGATGAAATTGAATCAAGCTTATCCCTAGAGCTTAGTGTGACAAAGAATGCAGGAAAACAGTAATTTATTTTTTTTTAACTTTCATGCTATTGGATATAGACTTACAGTTTCATGGGTTTTTAATGCCATTGCAAGGGAATTGCCACAGGACAAGCCTGTGGTGCAGCCTGGGCTGGGCTTGGCTCGCTGTGCTCCCCACAGCAGCAGCCAGCCCAGGGCACCTCTGCCAGCATCAGGACCATTCTCAGTGCTGGCTTCAGCATCCAACTCTCTGCCCCTTTGAGCCAGCCCCACAGCCCAGAGGCAGCTCTGGGTACTCTTAATCCATCTCTGCTTTGGCTGCCCGTGTTTTACAACTCTCTACAGGAGGCTGATGGGGCTTTGCCAAGGCAGGGAAGGTGGCAGAGCTGGGGGATGAATGTTCCTCCCTGGACATTGCATGGCACCTGCAAAGCTGCTGCTCCAGGTGACAGGTGGAGAAGGGCACACCTTCCCTGTCAAAGGTGGAGCTTTCTTCTTCCATCTCATTTCTGTTACAGTTTCCCACCAAATTTTAAGGTGAGAAGGATGGGAATGAGAACAGGCAGTGCCCAAGACATATGTCTCCTGTCTTTCCCACTTACTGATCTCCCTTTCTATTGCTGCTGGCCCTCAGCTGTGCTTGTGTGGAGAAGGAATACAGCATGAAGCATTTTTCTATGTAAATGTCCCAGCAATAGGTGTAATCAGCACTGAAAACAGATGTTCCTGTCACATTTTGATTTACACTATGGTGAGTCTACACACAGTGCTTCATTCCTAAGTTTTACAAAAGATGGACAAAACTGCAAGAAACTGCAGTTCCACATCCAAAAAGAAACCCATTAGCCTATGGAATGTGTGTCTGTAGGAAGATGTTTGCTACCAGCAAGGAGAGGATTTGGTGTTGGGCTCCAGGGTCTGTCTCAGAGCACATGGATCCATGAACGTACATCCCAGTGCTGGCAAACATTCTCTCCCCAGTCTGCCATGGGCTCTGCCACTAATGAACAACCATAAGACAATTTGACATTGGTCTTCATTAACATTATAATGCCAGGCCTCAGACTGCAGCAGACCATGAAGGCAGAGGGCTCGGGTGGCACCTCTTGCATGCCCCCAACATGCCTTGTTCACCCCCACAGGTCACAACCACGAGAGCAGAAATTTTGTGCCAGTTGAGGAAGAGAAACTGAGTTTTCTTGAATCACAACATGGATGGACTCTTTTTTTTTTTACTCCACATCCCAAAGGTCATTTGGCAGACTGTGCAAAAATAAATTTAAAAAAGAGAACCTCACCTAAATTTAAGCAAAATTGTTCATCATCTACTTCACTAGAAGCAGAGCTTCATCCAGTTACAGATCACATGTGTCTGACTCTCCTGCCAAGTGGGTATTTCTGAGATAAGTTGAATTTGCATCCATTCCCATGTTTTCACATGGAAAAATCCCAGCCTCAGTTCCTTCTCCTGAAAACATCAGTACTTCAAGTCACCACACCCAGGCTTCACCTTGGCATTTACATTTCAGTAGGAGCCTTTCCTCCTGTCTTCACAATCTTCCTTAACAGTATCTCTTAGATACACATATATTGTATATTGAATATTGAAGTATATTGAAGAATATTGAAGAATGTATAAAGTATATTGAATATTGAAGTATATTAAAGAATACCAACGTTATTGCACTTCTTCTGAACAACTGTATTGTTAAAAAAAAAACAATCAGTGAACAAATGTATTGTAAAAGAGGAGCACTCATGACTGGTAGTGTGTCTCAGACACCCTAGTAACAAGGGGTACTGGTGTCTGAGGTTGAATGCATTCAAGCTGAAATTCCCAGCTTAAAAGCACTTTTCTGAACCCATTTCTTGTTTAATAGCAAGAAAGGATTACTTTTCTCTCCATATCAATTACTTCAATATTTGGCTATATCTGTCAAACAAGACGGATGGATGGATGGATGGATGGATGGATGGATGGATAGATAGATAGATAGACAGACAGACAGACAGACAGATAGATAGATAGATAGATAGATAGATAGATAGATAAATAGATGTGAGAAAATAAAGCACCTCTTACTCAGATAAGGAGAATCTTCTTCCTGTGAGTAATAATTAAACACTGTATCTCTAAAGCCAGTTTCCATAACTAATTTTGCTCATGACATGAGTGTTTAGTAGTCTGCATCCATCTCTGGCCAGCTAGGTAACAGATGTGGATTTCCTTTCACACCACTCATCTCTGAAAAATGAAGATGCACATGGTCCCTTAAAAATATGACATGAACATCACAGGAGTTTGCCTGCATTTTTAGCATATCAGTATATTTCTTGGAACAAAGACATCTGTACCAGGAATATTCTCCAATAATTTTATTCCTCCATATTTACATATTTAAATATTAACAGATAAACATTTTGGTGTCCCCACATTATTTTGCAGCCTTTCAGTACCTTCAGGGGGCTTTTTAAATGGAAGGAAAGTGATTTTTTCCAAGTGCAGACAGTAATAGAACAAGGAAGAATGGTTTTAAACTAAAAGAGGGAGGTTTAGATTAGATGGTAGGAGAAAGTTCTTTAATGTGTGGGTGGTGAGAAAGCGAGACAGAGAAGTTGCTCAGAGAAGCTGTGGGTGCCCCATCCCTCCAAGTGTCCCACATCAGATTGGATGAGGCTTTGCACAACCTGGTCTAGTGGAAGATGTACCTGCCTATGGCAGGGACTTGGAACTGGATGATCTTTAAGGTCCATTCCAATCCAAGACAGTCTATGGTTCTTTGATTCTATGATGTAACATTAGATGCTGCAGCTGGAGCTGCATTGTTTATGCCCTGTTATATTTAAGAAGTCTTCTGAATATTCTCCCTTGAATACTGCTTTTTGATTTTCCATAATTTCATATTTTTCTCTCCTTATTAGTCTTCTTTATCTTTCATCTCATTTACAGCTTTTTTTTTTCTTTTCATTTTCTCACTACATCTGTATATGAAACACTTACCATAAGAGGTTTACAGCTATGTTAGAACTATCAAAGATTTGAAAATATCCTTTCCAGCACTTCAAACAGCATTGAAAATAAACTCAAAATAAAAACTTCCTATGTATGTTGGAATCCTGCATCACTGGAACTGTGTGTGTCCAAACAGAGCCATTTAAAAGCCAAGACAAACAACAAAGGGAGTCTATTAATCCCAGCTCCCCTGGGTATCCATGGTCATTCATTTACCCATTTCTGGATGTGCAGTAGACTTTGAACAGACAGGGTGGCCAAGTTCTGCTGCCAAATGGGTTGGAAACAGAAAATCATTTGACAATCCAGTACAAACACATAGCAGCCGCCTTCCAGAATTGTCATAAGGGGATTTCAGAATGGTCTGAACACCAGGGAAACAGGCAGACTGACAGCTGGGCTATACCACCATTAGAGAAGGGACATCAGTCTAAATGAGACTCTGCCCTGTGGATATTTTGTGGCAGGGAGGGGGGTTCCTTTATTTTGAAGCAGTCCTGGGTACCAGTGATTTTCCGCTCTCAAAATTCGTTACAATATGGGATTAAAGACATATTGAAAAGGAAAATCACATTAGGGGTTTACAGTCGGCTCCTGAGGACTGGTTCAGCTTTCAAGCAGTGTCTTTCTGGTGCCAACACAGTTTGCATCCAGTAAATACTGAATTAGAGTATAAGGATTTTCTTCATTATCATGAATTAGACAACAAATTACTTTTGAATGTACTGTCTGCCAACACAGCATCCAGAAATGTGTGTACTTTGATATGAAGCTCTAATTTTCCACTGTTCTCCAGGATTTATGATAAAAAGTGTTTCCAGAAGGCAAAGGGTTTGAATGAAAGAAAACAAATCTTGAAAAATGGACAGGTGCCTCAAAGTCCCAAAGGCATTTCACAACCTCCATTGAAAGCAAATGCTTCTTATATGCATAGTCCAAATCTTACTTTTTATTAGTGCATGGCTATGTCCTAGAAAATTGTTTTCCAAATCCAAAAGATCTGATTTTATAACACATTATATATGCGTATTTAAACACCATGAAATGTTAGCCTTTCAAATTAACAAGTCTCTTCTGAAATGTTTCATGGGAAAGGACATTACAATTAGTCTAATAGTGTATTTTTTATTGAAACTCTCAACAGGAAGAGAAATGGGTTCTCAGATTATCCATTACTTTTACATCATTTAAGCAAAGGGTTCACAAAATTCATATCAGCAAACAAAATGTAATGATCATAACTTTTCCAAAGGTAGACGAGAGATTGTCATTGAACTGTAAATTAAAAAAAAATTCAGAATAATTTCACAAGCACTGGTCAAACTGGGCCACTCAGGTTTGTCCACAAGTGGGAAAAAAAGATGAAAGTATTTCATTATTTCAGTTTTACATTGCATCATATCTTTTTAAATAACTTTTTTACATCGTAAAATAATCTACAGTTAAGAACTGTTAAATACTAAGTATTTGAAATCAAATATTTTGTTTCAAAATAAGATACTTTTATTATATTATTATTAAAAATGTTGACATTTTTACTAATTTTATGGGGCTTTTATGATTTTTTTAATTGCTATACAAAATTCCTTCTTTACCCAGCTCCACTTGTCTTTGGCTCATCCTTCTGTATTCCACCAGTGAAACTCCCCCTGCTTTTGGCTTCGTCTGTCTGAGGGGTTTTGTTCCCATTTTCAACATTCTTTATCTGGCACAACAGGGGCAAAGACATGAAAAGTGTTTGCTCTATTACTCTGTTCAGCATATGCTGTAAGGGAGGGAAGAGCCAGGAAGAGTCGCTGGGAAGTGCCAGCCTTTCCAGGAGACCATTCCTACCAGCAAGTTCTCCAGGGATCAGTTTGAGAAATGAGGCTGTACCTGCCTCCAGGCCAGAGGTGAAAGGCATTAAGTGATAAGGATGGATGGAAGTGGCTCTCTCCTATGATCTTGCAAGCCATTAGAGCCTTTCCAAGCCAGATGTGTTTTACTCCAACATCTTGCTGCAAGATGTTCTGCCTGGCCTTTGCAGCCTTTTCTAGCATCTGCTTAATTTGCCTTGTCAGTGCATTTGGCTTTATGCATATCTTGCTTTCATTAAAATATTTGTTTTCTCCTAGTGGGGTCTTGCTCATACAAAAGAATTGCAGCCTTTTTCAGTCCATTTAAAGCCACATGATAGAATTTAGAATGTTTCATTACCACTAATGGTAATTAATGGTTAAAACATTTAATTTAGGCCTTAAACTAACTCATTTTTAAGGGTCACAATGGCAACAGTGCCTTGGGATCAGCACTCAAATACACATTTAGCCTCCCGGCACCCTATTTCATTGTCTGTTTCTCTGTTTCTTCTCATGCTGCCTCTTATTTATTTTATCCAAAAGTGTATGATGTTGTTTATCCTTTCCAAATAATTGTCATTTCAACTAGATTTGACTGGAGAATGGGCCCAATGCTGCAAGTCTTTTGGCTTCTTTCCTAGGATTAGTGGTTTCCTGTTAGAAATTTTATTTAATATAAATAACATACTTTATGCTTCTGAGAAGTGACACAATTCAACAAGGAAGAACACAATATTAAGCATAGACTACATAGACTGGATCTGTTTAATTCCTACTCATAGTTTTTATCTTCCTTGAAAAATAAAAACTTTAAACTAAAAATTTTTGTTATTTCCTATGCAATAAAACACTTTTTCTCCCTTCCTAATCAGTGAGATTAATCCAAATATAGGTGCAATGGGTAAAAAACATTGTCTGAATTGTTGCTACCTGTCTTTCATGTCAATAAACTTCCAAACCAGTTGCTAACTATTCAAGCTCATGAAAGAAGAGCACAACCTGGGTGAAAATTGCACCTGTCCTGCCTCAGTAATCTCCCTTTTAACTCTGTACATTTCTTCAATGCCAGGTCCCTATCTCTAAAGATAAAGGGCTTATAGCTGAGAGACTGCAGCTGTCAGGGGTTGAGCAACCACTGCAGTAACCCAGGCCAGCCAGGGCAGCAGCACAAGAGCATTTCTTGTTAACAGAAGTGTCTTGGACATCTCTCTGCTGCTGCCTCAGGCGTGTACCCCACATTTATCCACTGCTTCCAAACACTGTTTTATTGAGGCTAACCCGGTTCACTCACAAAGTGACCATTCTAAAAAAGAGAAGCAAACTTTACACAGTTTCCACATTCAGGGAACTCTTGCCCTATGGCAACATACTGTGCTCCCTGGCAACATGGCAACATGCTTTGCTCCACATGAGTATTTCCTCTCAACTGCATCTCTTTTTCCAGTCCCAGGAGGCCCAGGTGCTGAAACATCTGGCAGAGAAGAGAGAACATGAGCGAGAAGTGCTTCAAAAAGCTTTGGAGGAGAACAATAACTTCAGCAAAATGGCAGAAGAAAAGCTGATACTGAAAATGGAACAGATCAAAGAAAACCGTGAAGCTAATTTAGCTGCTCTTATTGAACGCCTCCAAGAGAAGGTAACCACACCATCACTTTTTACCTTAGACTAGAGAGGAGAATCTAATCAATGTTTTGCAGAGATGTTGTGCATAGTCCTTATTTCAGTTGCTACACTTGAGCTATTTTTAAGTCAGCGATACCTGTCTAAACCCCCACTCCCTTCGAAAAAGGACTGAAGTGCTACAGTCACCCAGTCACGGGATAGTTGAGGTTGGAAGGGCCCTCTGGAGATCATTTGGTCCAGGCCCAGGCTCAAGCAGGGCCACATAGAACCAGTTGCCCAGGACCATGTCCAGGTGGCTTCTCCAAGGATGAAGGCTTCAATTCCACGCTGGGCAACCTGTGCCAGTGCTCAGTCACCTCACAATGAAAAAGTGTTCCCTGATGTTCAGAGGAAACCTCATGGGTTTTAGTTTTTGCCCAGAGGAGAAAGATGAAAAATTATGGGAAAAAAATTCTTTCATATATAGCAAAAGAGGTCTGTCTTTCCATGAGTCTTGCAAAGAAGACAGTAAATTTTCCTATGGAGATCTTTGATGCAGCCAGAGGAAACAGGGAATCACAAACCCTAGATGCAGAATGAGGTATGCCTTTTTCCAAAAACACCTTCCACACAAGGGAGAGAAACATGCAAATAAAGATTTAGAAATGTTAAGAAAAAAATAATTAGTTCTGCATGAGTGATCACTTGCTTTTCTCAATATTGAACTTTTCAATATACTATTAAATTGGCTAAAGAAAACAGCCCTCAGAGGTTTTCCAGGAGATCTTCAAAAGCACCTCTACATCTTTGATGGAGACAAAAGTCTTTGAGAGTAGGAAAGAAACAGAGTCAAAGGATGATGTTACAAGTAAAAATGTAAACAGGATAATTCTTGAGCTTAAGAACTATAGCCATATTGCTTGACATTTTTGCATTTAGTTTCCTTTGCAGGCACATGCCCAGGCCTTATGAAAACAAAGGGAAAAGCAAATTGGTTATCCTTGAGGTCCAAAAGGAAGTGGGAAGGACAGCTGACGCATCACTCTGTCCTAGGTTAATGTTAACAGACTGTTAAACCCTGTTTCCACAGAAATGTGTTGGCATATATGCATGAAACCCAAGAAAGACTTCTGAAGAAAGATGACAGTAACTCACTTGGAAACATTTGCACTGACCAGTAATAAAAAAATATAATTTTGCCAACACCAAAACATCAAAAACAAACATAATTTGCCAACATCAAAAGTGAATCCTTAATATACAGAAAAATAAGTGAGATAACTGGTTCCAAGTCTTCCAAAGTTCCACAGGGCTGTGGGTGCCCCAAGGTACTGGTGTCTAGCAGCTACTGCAGAGGTAACTTCTGTATACTGCAGTTAACAGGAACACCAAGCAACAAATAAAAGGCATTCAGTGTTACAGATCTTTCAAGGACTGATGTACAGGTTCAATCAGTGCAATAGATGGTATTCTTTGGCAGAGACAGAGATAGAATCAAGAGGACAGGTAGCTCCAGTGCTCAGATTAAGGAGATGTTTGAGACATTCAGATTGGCTTATTGCAACTAAGTTCTTGGATCTTTATTATAGTTCCTAAGTGCTGCAGAAGAGTAAGTAACATACAATGTGCAGGCAATTAATTCCTCACTCATCCTTCCCTATATTTAGTTTAATATCCAAGAATTCAAAGGGTAAATGTGAGCACGTGGCACATTACATGATGCAAGCAACACTTCTCTATGTGGCCCTTTTAAATGAAACTCCATGAAGTGCTGAGGATTATAAGGCCATATCAGAGATATGATCTTATATATGTAAAGACTGAGATCCAGAGCAGGAGTAGAAAGTAAGCACAAAATGTGCTTCCAGCTGGCACTTCTCCTGTGCTGCTTCTTCTAAAGATGGCTGTGCTGTGAAACAAGATTTGCACAAGCATCAGTGCATGACCTAAACAGGTTATCAGCATGAGTCTCCCTAGGCAGGTGGAATGAGAAAAAGGTTTGATTTTTCCCTTCTTGATGTTTTCCAGGAGAGGCATGCTGCAGAGGTCCGTAGAAACAAGGAGCTCCAGGTGGAACTGTCTGGCTGAAAACAGCAATGGTGGATGTGACCCATCCCCACCATTAGTAAACTCCCCCTGCCTATATTATTATGGATCATGAGATATAAGTATGGGAAATGTATGACGTGGTTTAAAAAAAAGGTAAAAATCAAGAACTCAATAAAAAACTTTAAAAAAGAAACAAAAAAAAAATAAAAACAATGCGGTCTCTTTGCAGAATGATTTGCTTGATGTTTAAAAAACTTGGATCTTATTTTGTAAATACTTACATTTTTGTTAAAAAATACAATTATTGCATTATGCAAGTTATTTCATAATCTTACATGTCCTGTAACAGGCTTCTGATGTTGTCTATTTCCACTCGGTTGAATTTGCTGGGTCTGTTCATTCAAAGCACCTCATGTCTAATTCCATTCCCTGCAACTTCTCATTCCAACCCACCATGAGGTCAGTAGTAGTTCTATGGTGCTAGAGACCAGTCATTGCCTAATAACCTAGGCTGCTTTGCCATCAATAAGCTTTCTTGAAACAGTGACTAGATCACGGGTATTGTGACTTCGCGTTCAGCTGTCCAAGACAAAAGGCTCTTAAAAGGGTTTTTCAAATGCAACTTATGCTGCAGGACTCTGGACTGTGCTGTACAATTGAGGTTGAATCTCCTTGTAGAGTGTTTGTTGCTCCTGCTTTTTGAAGTGAGAGGCAATAACAGCTGTTCAACAGAATGAAATCAAGCAAGACCAGTTTGAGACAAATTTAAGAGGCACATTGTAACCATCAAGCTGTGACAAATTCTGGATGATGCCAAACAGCCATACAAATGCTAATTGTAAAGTGAGCTTAATTCACCACTTGAAAATTTATTGATGGAGCAACTAATAGATAGCATCAAGTGGCTTTATCTGTAGGTGCCATGATCTATGATACTTATCTGATGCTACCACATTACATGTGTAATAGTACAAGAGGCTACCGAATATTTCACCTGGAACCCATGAGCCAGTTGTTACCTTTTTTTTTTATGACACTGCTGACTTCCATTCATCATGACCTTTACTCTTCAGTGTTAGCCAACCCTACCTAGTGACAGACATCTAGGACTAAGAGGGCTGAAGCAGGAGGAATGACTAGACAGGGTGCTTGTGCCAAGTACAGTATCACCAAACCTAACACATCATCCCCAAAATAGCTGCAGTTTTGAAGTTGTCCCTACCCCCCTAGAGGTTGCTGCCTGCATATTCTACTCTTCATTAGTGCTATTTTCCTGTATGTCATTGTGAGCAAGCTGTGATTAATAAAGAATTGGGGTTCTGTGAACTGAAAAAGGGCTTGTTTCTTCTCTCGCTCCATTACACCTCTGGCATGTACCCATGTAAGGGGAAAACCTAAAAGCATGGAAATGAGACTTAAAAAAGACCTATTAATAAACCAAACTTATTTCTCTGCTAATATGGAACTAACCCCTGATACTCATTTTCCAGTGCTTAGGCTGGTTGTTTTTAAAGATTACCATATAAACTGAGCCTGTAAATGTGACCTCTAGCACTGAGATTATTAAAAAGAACTAGCTACATAAGCATGCACATGCACTCCTTAATCCTGACTCAGCATTGGGGGAAAATGGAATTTGGGGAAAGAAAAGTAAATAATCTAGCTCTGGATACACACATCAATAACTACAAGATTCTGGGTATTAACACACTGGTTTACAGGGTAGAAAATATTGATTAATAGAATTTATTGAAGAACAAAATCACTTGGGTTTCTGCTGAGCTGCAGACCTGAAATGTAAAATTGAATCAGGCCCCATTTTGAACTGTACAAGTGATAAAGAATTATCTCTAGGATTAGTAGAAAACCAAACTAATTATTTGAAGTCATCAAAGTGGCATTATTTACTTGCTCTTTCAGAGAGATGGACTTTATGCTCCAGGTCTGCAACAGTCAGTTTTTTATTTTAGCAGACTCTTTTTCAGAGCCAAGAGATGGCCCGCAGTCAAAAATCAGCACCAGCTGAACCTGAAGAAAGGCTGTGAGCTCAACTCTGGATGCAGTGAACTCAAAATACCACAGAATGAAATGAGTACTCCAACTTGTTATGACAGCTGGGTCTTCTTGCCTAAATTACTTATCTTTCTCACAAAATTACCAGAAGTAAACCTGGCACAGAAGCCAGGTAGCAGACATTGAATCTGGAAGACACAAACTTCAATGTTGCCAAACCTATAATGTTTGTGTATTGCTTTAATACCCAGTTAAAAAAAATAACATTATTGTAGTTAAATTTAAGGTTCAGGATCTTATCTTCAGGGCTTGTGGATTCTGTTTCCATTTCCCAATGGCAAGCCACTTACAGTTTTCCCTGTCCATTGATTTAAAAAATTCTGGTAGTACTTCAAGCCCTTTTCCTGTTTGTCTTCCTGGCTACAGTTGCTCAGAGAACAAGCCAAGAACAAATCTCTGGTGCCGGACCAAGCAGGGCAACCTGCATCATTTCCATGGGTTTCAATTCTCTTCCTCCCCAGAAAAGGGAGTCCACACCCAAAGTGCCAGCTGGGATGGTCTCCAGCACATTCTCACCCTGCCACAGAACTGGATTTTGCCTGGGAAGTGCTTCTCAATAGGCACCAAGGCTGAACTGGGGAAAAGAGTGAAGAACCAGTGGGAGCACTGCTGCCCCAGGTCACAAACCATGCTCTGCTCCTGCTCACTTGGCTGTTTGAGCAGTGGAAGGTCTACAGCTCATTTTATTAATGTATAACTATGCTTTGAAAGCCTGCTTGAAAATACACTGCCCATTTAATCTCTAAGAGCAAAAGGAAATATCTGGAGACCTGCAGCATCACCATTTCCTTCTTTTACTCCTGTTTACTTACTTTTCCTTATATTTTGCTTTAGTACTGCCTTTCTAGCTCTTCCCTGCTTGTGCTAGCAAAAGTGTGCTGTTTCCATGGGTGTCTCTTCACATGTAGCTACAGATAAAGAATCTTGATAAGTAATAAAATATAAAACACCTGCTTTTTAAAGTATTACCATTTTGGTAAGACAGGACTTTTTTTTAACTCAATGGCAACCAGAGGGTTTAGGGCTTTTAGGTAATAAAAATTAGGTTTCTTCCTTGATTACCTGTAGATGCCCAAGTCCATGCTGAACTGCAGACCATTTTCCATAGGCTGCCTGAAACCTCACACAGGGCAGGAGGGAGGCTGGAGCGCTGGCATTGCACCACACAGATGTTTCCTCCTTTCACTGGGCTGTATGATGGCTCAGAAGCAGGGCAGAGCTGTGCAGCACATCTAGAGAGGCACTTCTGGCCTCTATCTCTGCAGGTCCAATGACTCCTGGTAGGGTTTGATTTCCTCTTGGTTAACTCATCAGCTCTGTCAAAGTGAGGTGACAGCCTGGGTAATCAAACAGGAATGGCTCAAACCTGTTACACTTCTCGTGGTCCTACTGAAGCCACAACATTTATGCTCAAACCAATTCATAGAATCCTGGAATCACTTAGGTTGGAAGAGACATTTAAGATCATTGGGTCCTGGCATCATTAACCTGGCACTGCCAACTCCACCACTAAACCACGTCCCTAAGTGTCACATCTGCACATCTTTTAAATACCTTCAGGGATGGCAACCCAGCCACTTCTGTTCCAATACTTGATAACCTTGTTGGTGAAGAAATCTTTCTTCATATCAGTCACAGAATCACAGAATTATTTATGTAGGAAAAGACCACTTAGTCCATGTTATGGTTTTGTTATGACTAACCACCGTGTCAACAAGACCATAGCACTGAGTCCATGTCCAGTCCTTCCTTAAACACGTCCAAGGATGGTGACTGCACCACATCCCTGGGCAGCCCATTCCAATATGGGATTCCATTCCAGTTACCCTTTCTGTGAAGAATTCCTTTCTAATGTCCGATCTGAACCTCCCTTGGCACAACTTTAGGTCACTTCCTCTTGCACAGTCACTTGTTACCTGGGAGAGGAGGCCAACCTTATTACGACATCAAAATATTTCCAAAGTCAGAAGGTTTGGATGTACAGTTTAATTCCACCACCAGTTCACAACTTGAAAAAAATGCCTTTTGCCCTTTGTTATCATGTTTCTTGTCACATGGAGGGTTTTTTGTTGCTTTGTTTTTGAATGACTGGAAGAAAATCTTAACCCTTCTGTAGCCAAATAGCAATGGCTGCCCATTCCCTCACTCCAGAATCCCCAAACATGTGATTGATGTACAGCAGCATTGTGCACACACTCAGAGTTGTCTGCCTGGCTGCCACCCTGTCAGAGACATGGGCTCTGTGATCAGCACAGGAAAGGGTTTTACTCACAGCACCTGTGAGTAAACTATGCAGAGAAGAGAGGTCCTTTCCTCTCCCAGAAGGAGAGAGACATTAGGGCAGTATGAGCATCTTTCTCATCCCGCTGTTGCCAGATCCCAACACGTCAAATCAAACACTCCCATCAGGTTTTGATGGAGAGAAGCAAGGATTGCACAGGAACAGGGAGGCCCAACATCCATCTTGCAGAACATGCCCTGTTCTGAGCATATTCCAGCTCTGGGAAGAGGAGACGTCCCCTCAGCAGAAGGGATATCACCAGGGTGATACTGGGATAATTTCTGGCAACTTTCTCCGTGCCTCAGAGCTGGTGCCACAGTGCTGTTGGTGCAATACTGCCATGCAGTGGACAGAGTTTACAAGGGGAATACACCAGGGATTGAACGCAAGGATTTCCTCTGGAGAATACCATTCCATCTGCTGAGCAGTTCACACTTTATATAAGGATCTTTATATAAGGTAGATGGCAGCTTTGAAATCTGAAGCCTGAGTCCAGAGATTTTCAGGTTTAACTCCTCTGTAACAGGAGTGGCAAGACAGGGATTGCTGTAAGTCCAAAGAAAGGACTGATATTTTTGTGTAGAACATTGAGCAAGCAGAATTACTATTGCAACACTACCATCAGAAGCACATCTGATTATGATAATTCCTGCATTACTGAAACTTCATATATGTCTAGAAAGCAACATAGTGCACAGCAGCCAGCTCAGAAGAAAGACTGAGAAAATGATAAAAGCAATGTCTGAAGTACAGAAGAGAAGGGCAAAAGAAGCTCTGCCAGAAAGCATCAGCAGATTAGGGGCTAAAATGTACTGTGAAACAAATCTCACATTTGAAAAGTAGTTTTCTTCTCCCAGTGAAGGAGAGAGCATAGTCATCTTTGAAGCTGTCTCCTTTGAACAGCATTTTCTTTCTCCATTCCCACACCAATGGAACTAGGACACAAGACAGAGGAACTTAAAATCCAGCCTATTATATGTGTGTGTGTGTGTGTGTTATCCATAGCTCTGTGAGCACTAGGAACCAGAACGTGCTTGGATTATGCCATGGATTAGGGGGTCTCCAATGTAAAATGTAAAATGCCTGTGCTCTAGCCATTCATAATTCCAGTGCTGTGCTGAACCTCTGATGCCATCTGATCTTTTAGTTTTCCCCCAGGGAATTTCCTTTTTCTGTTCAAAGACCATAGGAGTGCATATGATTGATAATTTACTTAGGGAAACATTTGCCTGCTTCAACTCTGCAATGTAATGCCATGCTCCACTTCTTTTGGATGGCAGTAAGTAGCTGCTGGAAAGTTGTCTTCCTGCTGTAACAGTTTGGCTTTGGTGAAATGGGTCACAGAAAAGGGAGATCCTGGGCAACTCTTGAAGATGGAGACATAAAAGGCATTATCCCAGATACAGCCCAGACAAGTGTGACACAAGGAAACAGCCAAGCTACAATTTAATTTTTTTTACCTATTATTGCTGCAATATGTTTTTAAACAAGCTTTGAAAAAATAGGTTCACCCTATCAAAATACATTTTAAAAAACATTAACTCTTAAAATACACAGCTTTCCAAGAAGTCGTTTAGATAATTTCTACATATTCACAAAAGTTGACAAACATCCCCATGTACAACTGCTTCTGACCAGAAGATGGCAATCTCTTATTATTTAATAGGCAACTACAGATGGTAAATTTTATTTTGAAGAGCATTTCAAGCTCTGCAGAATCCTGAAATTCTGCTTTGTGGAGTCTGATGTTCTATATTTACCCTAAAATATGTATTTGGGTTTATATAAAACATAAAAGATATCACTTTTTCCTTGAGCAAAATTCATTGCTTTTCCTACATTTCCTTGAAAATACAGCACTGGGCAGACATTTAAAGAAACTAAAGGATAAGGTAGCCGTATGAATAAACAGGTTAATATTACCTTTTCCTTATTCTGGAGCTTAGAGGCTGATTCCTGCTCCTATCAAGTCTGAACCAGCTCTCCTGAGTGCTGGATGGAAGCAGGAAAACATCACTGCTCTTCAGATGCATTTCAGGCAGGCTGAAAAGGGGTGATGCTCACTGCATAAGAAACTGGAATATGCCTTCCTGCACTCTGTTTTACACTTAGATGTTTGCAAATGATGAAAAAAATGGTGGGGTGCAGTGGCATACAAAGAGCTGACCATGAGCTGGTTGCACAGATTGCATGTTTTCCTGACACAGGTATTAGCTTGGGAGCAGCACTGGATAAGTGCACATCTTCTGCCTCCAGGGATGAATTTAGAGGCAGCACAGCAGCTTGCTTGCCAAACACAGTCTGAGCTCAGAATGAGTGTCTGTCAGACCTTGGATGTCCCCATGAAGGGCCAGCTCAGTCTGCCTTGTGCCATGCTCCTAGGACACCCTGCCAATGCTGGAGGGAGCCTGACTCACCCAGCCTCTCCTTGGGTGCCTGTCCATGCAGGCACAGCCTGGGGCAGAGCTGCAGGGAAAGATGTCATCTGGGAAATACAGGGAAGGGGGAGGATGATGGCTGCCTCTGAGAGACAGCAGCAAATTAGCAGCAGCAGCCAAACTGGGGGAGAACAAGGGTCAAGCTGGGGGATGATGCTTCTGCTCTGAGTTTTCCTGATCCATGGCACCTCAGGAGGGGTCCTGTGGGAAGGCAATCCATACATGGATGTCATGGTTTAATTCAGCAGGCAGCTAAACACAACACAGCTGCTGGCTCACTCTCCCCCACCAGTGGGATGGAGGAGAAAACTGGGGGGGGAAAAGTTAAATTCATGAGTTGATAGTTTTATAGGATAGAAATGGGATTATTATTATTATTATTATTATTACTATTATTATTATTACTATTACTATTACTATTACTACTATACCAAAAAAGAGATGCCCAATGCAATTGCTCACCATCTGCTGACTAATGGCCAGACAGTTCCCAAGCTTATATACTGAGCATGATGTCATAAGGTATGGAATATCCCTTTGGGCCATTGGGGTCTGCTGATCCAGCTGTGTCCCCTCCCATCTCCTTGTGACCCCCAGCCTTCTCAAAGTGGTGTGAGAAGCTGAGAAGTCCTTGACTTAGAGTAAGCACTGCTCAGCAAAACATCATTGTATTATCAACTGTTCTCACCCCAAACCCAAAACACAGCATGCTACCAGCTAGGAAGAAAATTAACTCTATCCCAGCTAAAACCAGGACTGCAGGTCCCAGGGCATCCTGGGAGTTGCACTCTGAACCCATCCAAGATGCTTTCCAGCACTGACACCACTGCAGGGGTGTGTGCCCCACGCTCCCCAGCTCACAGCAGCTCATCAGCACTGGGCATTATCTGCTTGTCCTCTGGCCAGCTGTTGGCTCCATATTAGAGCTGACTTTAGAAATTATATTACTTCTGTGTTTCGCTGTGCAATTTTACCCTCGTGTTTTACACAATAATCAAGTGCTTGGACTGGTTTTAAAAACATAATTTTTCCCTATGAAAGGGTGCCAGATGAGTTTTTGAAGGAATGCAAGCATTTCTGTTCTGTAGGGAGTGCACCTCCACAGCTTTGATACAGCTCATCAGCAAACCAAGCTGAAATTTAAACATTGAAATTAAGAAGATTCTTCATTATTTCCCATTAGTTTTATGGTTATCCAAGTTGTATAATTTCTCCACACCAAAGCTGAAGGCAAAACTGGACATCTTTTTCCAGGGCTCTGGACTATGCAGAGTTTACAGAATTGACAGAGTCTCTTTTGGCCAGAGCAAGATGCTGCTGTGCCTGGCAGATCCCAGGCAGGGCTGGGGAGCCCCACATTCCTACCAGGCAGGTGCTGGGATGGTTTCCTGGGATTCAGGGTGTTCACACCCATTGGCCTCCGTGCCAATTGTTTAATGCTCCCAGGTGCACCGAGAGGTCCTGGCTCCACAGAGTCCCTTGTGTTGCCCAAGGCACCTTGCAGCACATGTGGGAGGGTTTATTCAAACAGCCCCACGCTCTTGGCTGGTGCTCAGAGCAGGCTGAGCTCAGCCACCTCAAAAACAGGATCTTCCCCAGCCAAGCTGGGAGTTCCAGGACACTGGGAGCAAGCACTTGGCTGCTGAAGCACAGCTACACAGGCTCCAGCTCACACAGAGATGCTACTGATTGCTGCTGCAAGCATGGAGCCCTGACACAGATTTTATGGAAAATTTGAGTATTTTCTATGTTTTAATACTGGGGGAAAAAATCCCCTCTTTTTATTTGTACAAATAAAATATAGGAACTGCTTTTTTGCCACCCCATTTTTCTCCTTTCTGAGAGAAATTAGATCTTTCTTTAGAAGAGAAAAATTCCCTTCACTGAAAGGGAACTGCTCCTTTCTCATGTACCGTAGCACAGGGGGACCACTATGGAGTCAGATACTGTTTTACCTGCAGTCTTCTATGGATTCTCCAGGGAAAGAGAA
>NC_031769.1:122359296-122378252 GCF_001522545.3 Parus major
AAAAGAAAAAGAAGTTTCTAAACTGAAGATCATTTCTTTACAGGAATGTGGAACACACAGGTATAACCTGTATATCTCCTTTTCTTTCCATCATGTTTCATACAGTTTTCCAATAGGCTTAAAGGCAAGACAAAAGCAAGAAGTCAGTCAAGTATTCCAGCTTCCTGAAGAACTCTGTCTGCATTTTGGAGCTCTAAAGTTCTGTGCCCAGCATAGGATGATGTGCAGGTCTGAGGTGTAAGCAAAAATGAATGATTAAAACAGAAACACACCGTTTTCTAAGCAGCATCTTGATTTCTGGAGAAAGGGGTATTGCACTTTCTCTCCCAGCAGTGGAAATCAACTACAAATACTTTGATAATGAATCCTGGCATAGCTATATTCATAAACTTAATCTTTCTTGGTTTGTCTAACACGGGGAAATGATGGGAAAATGATCTTCTTATTCTGTTCAGTGATTTATTCCTTATTTTGGTGTTAACAATGATTTATTTTCTTCTTGCTAGCCTTGTAGTAGAAGACACAGTTGCCTGAAACCACAGAAAAGCTTTTGCACAATGCATATTATCTCACTAAGAAAAAGGTTTAAAATATGACTTTGCATCACTCTGAAGACAGTGTTGTTCTCCAAATAACTACTATGTTCACAGTGGTCTTAAAAGAAAGCAAATAGAAATTAAATACAAAATTATCTATGTTACACTTAGGCAGACAAGGACTGGCTGAAAAAAGAGGTCCAAGTAGATAGAGTTGCAGTTTTATTCAGCAACTAGTCTTAAAGACTATACATTTGAGATATTAAAATGCCTAAAGAAGTCTCAGAACAACTTCAGTTTTCTCAGAATTAGATAAGACTCATGAATGTTACCATCCTGATGGGTAAAAAGCCTAGAGATGGTCATAAATAAAGCAAGCGGCTTTAAGAAGACAAAATCAAGTGGATATGTGGATGAAAATACAAAAATTCATGGTAGTCATGGCATTGCATGGGGTAGTTTCTCAACAGAGGTAACCCTCTCAGTAACTGCAGATATTTTATTAAATTTAAATATGGGGAATCCACTGTGGCATTACAAATATGGCATTTTCCATAAGAAGGGTATCAGTCAGCCTGCTACTGGAGAAGTCATTATCAACATCTCTTCATAGGTGTTGGCTATAATATGTCCCTAAGGTAATACAATCTACAAAGCATCAACAGCTCCATATGGAATCATAAATTATTTTCATATACTTATCAGACAGAGGGGTATATGGTTCTGGTGAAAATGTCCTGCATTCAGGCAGCTGCAAATACTTGACCATCACAGCAACAGATTTTAAACTGTCTCTGGAAAGCTGCTGGAAGCACAGATAATGTTCCTATAAATGTTATCAAATCTGAGGCAACTCAAAGCAGAAATTAAAGCTTCTCTAATTTTGCCTTCTCACTCACAGTTCAGATGACTCACGTGTTACCTATCTTAGATCAGTGGGCTTCTCTCATGACTCAAGTCCCCAGACAACTGCCCTGGGTACCCTTACAAGCTACTCATCCTCTGAGTAAGCCTGTATATGGCACTGGGCTTAATTTGGTACAGCAGTCACATGGAAAGAGAGAATGGGTCTCCATAAAATTCTCGAGTGCTATTGAATATTTTGGGAAGGACACTCCCCCCTTACTACAAACTGCTTAATGTTTTCTGGCAAAAGAGGTCTCAGAGGCCACGGTAGAGAAGAATATGTAATGGAGAAGGCAGAGAGTTTCTAAAATACGTTTCAGCTTAGCCCATGTTATATATCTTGTCCATCATGACATAAGACAAATGCAGGTAGAAGCGTTTCATGGCAAATGCAGGTCATTCTTTGGGATTTGGAAGATGGAATAAAGTAACAAATAACAAGGTAACACATAATTTTTGGTGTTTGGACCTCGTCAATTTATGTCCACTTCTTGAAATAGTGCCCTGTGGAAACCTGTTTAAGTCACACACAAGGAATTGCACAATCCAGTACTTGTCAAAGTGAAGTATTCTACTTTGTGAAGGATTAACTTTGCCTCTCAAAACCAGCTGTGCATCTGCAAAATTACTTATGGATAAGTTTATCTCCCTCTCTTTCCCATTATTCACAATCTGATTTACTTAATTTACTTAAGCCAGGACCTCTTTTATGGATTCTTAAAAGAGAATGGATAACAGGGGAGACTTAGACTGGGCATTGGGAAGCATTTCTTTACCAAGAGGGTGGTAAACCATAGTAACAAACTTCACAGGGAGGTGGTCAATGCTCCAAGCTTGTCAATGTATAAGAGGCATTTGGACAATGCCCTTAAAAAACCAATGCCTTAATTCTGGGTCAGCCCTGAGTGATCAGATGAGATGACCACTGTAGATCCCTTCCAACTGAAATTGTTTATTCTATTTTATTCTATTCTATTTTATTCTGTGCTATGCTGTGCTGAAATGACTGAATGGCATTCTGAACATATATGGAATTCTTTAACTGGACACCACTAGTAAGCACTGCAAATTATTTTGTTTCCATTAGCATTTAATTGGTTTGATCATTCGTGTTTTCATCCCTGAGAGAATATTGAATGAATTTTTGGGGGTCAAACAATACCTTGCTTTTTCTTATTTTAAAGAAAACTGGGCGGTGATATAGCAGCCACAATAAATACATCCTCAAAGTAAAATATTTTCAGCTATAAATTTAAGCTTTTGCATTTTGATCACACTTTTAAAACCACAAAGTTTAAAATTAACTGTAAACTTCATTAAAAAAAAAAAATACAAAATAGCACTTAAGAGGAGGGGTTCATTTGATCTTTGCACAGCTAATAAAGTATTTGATGTGAATATTCCCTTAAAGAAACAGAAATGTGTTAGTTAATTTTGAATCAGGCACTAAACAGGTCATTCAAAATCCTATAGTTGAAAAGTTGAGTCATTGCAAAAAGGAAACATTTGAGTAAATAAGAAAATGCACACACCATGACCCTTCAGACAATATCCTCTTTTTTTAGATACCACAGTATAACTGTGCCTAAAATGGGAGGTACATTGTTGTTGATCTGGAAATGTAGCAATCGTTCTTTTATTCATCACATGTGTCCAAGCAGTACCTGTATCTGACTGCAAACAGAAATGGAAGCAGTATCAGCAAATTAAATACTGTTCTTGGCTGCCTAGAAAAAAGGAAAAAAAAAAAAAAAAAGGAAAAACTGATCTGGTTAAGTACCTGTGACTTCTTCATGGCTCAGCTCAAGAACTGCATCTCTCCATTCTCCCATTCTCTGACATGCATGAACTTTCTGGGTAAGCTATCTTCCTCCTACCTTCCTATTTGCTAGGAAAAGCTCTCATGAGTTTATCAATCCTTGTTGTGCTATTAATGAAGCCATCAGAACAGAAGGGTTGGCTCAAGGCATAAAAACAATAGCAGACTCTACATTTCAACCAAGTACCTAAACAGTGGCACGTGTTAAGAGCAAGCCCTTATGTGATGGATGCAGGCAACACTGGGCTCATGTTGGCTGAAAAAAAACCTGCAGGGAAGAGGTGCCTGCTTTATCAAAACTCCCAGCCACAAACCATCCTATCCTCAAAGCAGGAAGGCAGGCCACAGTCCCATGTACCCTATGTAATTCTCCCTTCACATTAAATGCTAAACATAAAGTCAAGGACAAGCTGTATAAGTTGTAGTCAGGCATCTGTGGAGATAATTGCAAAGATTACCTCTATTTTCAGACTCCCCAAAGAGGAGTGTCTTTACCAGCCCTTTTGGAGAAAGATGTAAATAATAGAATCTTTATGCTCACTTGACTTAACTCTACATGCTCCCAGGGTTCCATCACCCAGAACATTTAATGGAACCACAAGAAGCTGCTAGGAGTAGGAGAGCTCAGTAGTGATCCCACATAATTTAGGATTATTTAAGATTCTGGCAGGACACTCCAAGTAAGCGAAGCACCATGTAGGAGCCAAATGAGGAAAGAATCTGGTTCATCCTAGTGTTGAAAGACAGCTGACCTTTGAGCAAATCCGCTCATAGTTGTTATGTACCAGAGCAGGCCTGAAGTAAAGACAACAACAAATGATGCCTGGTGATGACAGCTAAAACCAGAGTCCTAAAACATCTATCTGCTGAGCAGAGCCAAGCAAAGCATCAGCTCGTGCCTCTGATCACAGGCCACCAAGAAAGAGCAGCAGCATTCCTTGGCACATTCAGGAGATCCCATGGCTATTTTTGACAACTACCAGGTGGTGGCCAGCCAATACATTCTGCAGATGGGCAGATGATCACATCTTGTTGCCAAAAAGCTTTAAGTTATTTACTCTCTTAAAGAGAACCACCATATTTCTAAGCTCCATCCCAGGCAGCAGCATCTCAGCACAGGGTGAGCTGAGAAAAAGTGTCCAGCAGGTGATTTGTCACTTCAGCTTAATTCTCAGAAGATAAAACAGAGCTTGGAGTGTTCTTCCAACCAGCTCAGGGAAGCCTTCAGAGTTCCCTGTACACCTGGAGGAGGATTGTGTCAAGACCATGAAGGTGCCTTTGCCACAGGTGAAGTTTTTCTGAACACAGACATGTTGTTGTGCAGTGCATCTCAGACAAACAGTGCAAACATAAATCTTTCCAAATTTGAGGGGTGCTTTATGGAGAGCTGAAGCCCCTTTGAGCAGCACGCTTCTGTCAGCAGAAAATAAATTGTGTGAATCTTATGCCAACTGAGAGCATCCCTTTTCAGCATTTTCAAACACAATGTCACGTAGGAGGATGCCAGAGAAGTAGTCAGAAAACAAAAGAAACTTCAAGCCAGGGTCTTACAAGTCTCCAGTGGAAATGGTATTCATGTCAAATGACACAAGTGTCAAACATGAGTCACTGCTGCCATTTCTCCCTTCCCACATGAGGGAAATGTATATACTCTGTGGTGAAGGCAGAGCGGGACAGGATGATAAATATTAGCCAGTTAGACTTCAGTGCAAATGAGCTGTTAGGGTTTAATAAAAGTGTCTCTCTATAATGCATACTACATTTCCATAGCACCAAATGAAGGGCTGGAAACTGAGTCTTACAGCCAGTGTGAGTTTACCAACATTTCAGTGGCAGAAAGCAATAGTCTTGGAAAGCTCTCCTGAACCGCTGCCCGCATTTGGTAGCTGTGGTGACTAATACAAAGCTGTTGTTTTAAAAACAGAATTAGAACAAGAAAGCTGCATTTTCCTCCCTGATTGTAGGCCAGGTTCCAGAAGTGACTGACAGCTTGATCTGTCAAACAAGAAAACTTTAGGTTGGGGGTGTTGTTATTTAGACAGGAGAAAGGTGATGCACCTTTGAAAGTGTGCACACATAAAGCATGTCTTTTCATTTTAAAAGCATGGTCTTACATAAAAGGGGCTGCTTAAACTAAGAGCAAAGTGGGCCAACCCTCAGCCACTGCAGTATTGTGAGCAAAGCTCCAGCAGCTCACGAATGCTAGGAATCTGGCCTATTGTCTGCCTTTCTACCCCACTTTATTGTCTGTGAAGTTTGCCCTCAGTGTACCCAAGTTTAGTGTACTTCAATAACTCAGTCAACAGAGGGAAGCAGATGGCAAACATTCCCTCCCAGAAGGCTGGGGCTTCTTTCTGGTATCTTAGTGATAGGAGAGCTATCACAGATGCAAACCCTCTGGCCAGCACCACTGTGCTTTGCCATCAGGTTTCCTCTCTTGTCAAGGCATCACTGGCTCTTAAACATCAAAGTGACCTGGTTTAGTTTTGGGACTAGCAGTGTACATGGTTTCACTTCTTCTGCAATTTGTCCAGATAAAAAGATACCAGCTGGGAAAAAAATTGCTAACACTGATGGTTCCCTGCTCATCTGGACACCATAAAGGCATGCATGTAGTTAAGGTCACACTGTGTCATCCCTGGCATGTGATGTGCAGGCTGGGCTATCTCTGAGAATACAGGAGGATGTTCAGGGGCCAGGAGGGAGGATTTGCTGTGTTGCCTGAAAATGCTCTTATTTTTTTGTCTGTGAGCCTGCAGGACTCTTGACAGTTCAGTGTGCCCAATACATTCCATTATTTTCTCATTTTTTAATAACACTTAATTCAAACTTATGAATAGTGACTATTTCACCAGAGCATAACCATAACCTGTCATCTGGAATAGGCATTTGCAGTAGTGCAATGCTTTTACTCCACAGAGATACAGCTCCAGAACAGAAGGATATTTTCTGACACCAGATTACTTACTGTAAGGGATATCTCAGTGTTCAATGGCACTGAATTCATTATTTGTCCGTTTTGACCACATCAGACTTTAGCCCACAGGTTCCAGGAAGAAACAGCAACCTCCAACTGCAACTGTGACCTCATCCCCCTAAAGACAGCAGGGTGAAACCTCTAACTGTTACCCATGGTGCCAAGTCTCTGCACAGGTTTTTCGGTTTCTTTTTGATTTTTTTAAAGAAATTTTCTTTCCCTTATGCCATAAATGTTAGAACTGAGCCCAGACACAGTTTCTGGCCTCAGAGGGAGAAGAAGGAAAACCCAGGAGAATCAGCCCACTGCACCCCAACATGCAGAAAGCCACAGAGATGTCAGGGCACAATACATACTATAAAATTCTTTGCTGGAACAAAAGCACTCTCATTGCACTCTCATTCTCTTTTAAATCAACAGAGTTGTAAAAGTTATTTCTATAGGCATCTATTTTCTCTCTCTCATAAAATTGTATGAAAGCGTTTCCCAAACAGCCCCGTCACTATTGTGCAGCCGACACCCCCGCCCCAAACGGCGCTCCTTCGCTCCCATGGGCCACGCCACTGAATGCAGCAATCACTCTGCTGCCTCACAGCCTTCCTCCTCTTGTGAAAGACAGAGAATAAGCCAAAATTATTCCAAAGACACTAATCTGTATTTTCTGTAAGCTTCCTAAGAAGAGACACAACGGACCTATTTTCATATGTCCTCCAGAAAAGAGTTTTCCTACCCACTCTATGAAGATTTCCTCTTTCTGTCCTTAGAAAGGATTGCAAAGCAAGTCCTAACAAGTCCTAATTGCCTTTTTTTTCCCCTGACATCAACATATGAAGACCACTTACCGAAGGTTATAAGAGCTGCTTGTTCATTCCTTGAATACATCCCTGCCATCACCCCAAGTTAGAGATTGGCCATTTTAAGCATCTGAGCCATGTGTAGGCACAAATGCCTTGCTGAAGCGTCTAGCTGTTTATTAGTGCCACACATTTGTCACTGTTCCTGCTATCAGGCAGTAGAACTAGAGAGGCAACAGAAGGGAAGCAAGCAATTAGTTAAGGGGAAGATACTCTATTGTATTGTTTATGCCCAGGGAAGACTTTAGGAGCTGTGTCTGCAGAAATTCAGGATCTGGGCCACCTTGTGCAAAAGGAGTGATGTTTTATTGTCAACTTCTCATCCAAGTAATTACATTCATTTCATGAACAGAGACAATTTCAGTCAGAATAAAGGTTCACTATCAGCCTCATCTGATAGCAATCCCATCTCTTGTGTCCAAGCAACTGGTACATCACACAGGGCTGGAAACTGCCATGACACTTCTGGCAAGTGAATAGGACTGAGGGGACTATCCCCTCCTTTCAAACGTGAGCCCCTTTTCTCAGCCCTCACTTCTTCCCACAGTCCCAACGAGTTTCCTTTCATGCCTTTAACTCCTCCCAAAGCTGCACTCTAAATGGCAACTTTCACATCCTAGACATTTTTATTACTGCACATTTTCCACTGGGATCCCAGCCAGCACCTCGCCATGTCCCTGCCGTGATCCAGTGCCACAATGGCAATCTGTGCCACCTCAACAGTCTGCAGCTGTGCATGCCCCATGATCACACAGAGACCTCAAATGGGTATTTTGCTCCCCTTAAACCCATTCTTACCTAGATCTGGTCCACATGAACATCACCTATATGTGTCACCCCTGTTGAAGGGGTCTGAGTAGCAAATCAAAGACCTTCAGCCTTACTGAAAAACCATACACACGATAATTTAAGACATCATAGGAGAAGGATTGCCTTCAAATAATTTATTTCAGACCTAGTACATTACACACAAAAGACTGTGTTAGAAACACAGTGTTGAGGTTTGAACTCAAACACAAAAAAACACATCTAAGGGAAGTATTAATTTTGCCTACAAAACCTGTTTAATTCCAAACACTGTCTGGATTTCCTTTCTTAAGGGTGTAGTGAAGGTGCTTGTTGCTGAAATGGTTGAATGTGTTAGGAGACCTCGGAGTGGAAAATACAGTCTTAGAGCTAAGGGTAAAGTGGGTTCTTTAAAACTTAAACTGGATTCTTTATTTTTTCGTTACCATTTCCTTAAGTGCTGTAGGAGACTAGAAAAAGGCTTCCTAAATGTTCCCTGTGCTGAAACCCTGATATGGGAAGTAACTCAGGCTGATGTGAAGAGCTATTCACTCTCTGGGGCTGCCAGAAAATCAAGAGCAGCTGTGCTTTGAATCCAGAACTCCTGCAGTAGTCCCAAAGCAAAAAAACCAACCCAGTTTGAAACACCTCTGCCGAGAAGCTGAACTATTTGATTTTCAACTTTCTGAGTCCCAGCTTCTTGCCCAGAATATAGTGCTACAGCTCCACAATACCCTGCAAATATCACCTAACTTTGGGGATAGGCAGATGCAGTAGTGTTGAGACTGAAAAGCCCTGGTGATAGGGAGCTTATTAATGAAAACCTCCTCTTTAAAATCAGGCTTCAGCATAAGAGGGGTCTCAACTTTTCCCCAGTGCCCCTCTCACTTGCCTGGACTATGCTTCATTCTGCAACTTCTGCAGTCTTGGAGCAAAATCAGGCTAGGTGTTGCATAGAAGTTCAGTGTACAAAATTATCTTCATCACCTCTCCCTGTCCCACAGGATTAACAGCAGTCTTGCAAAAGTACAAATGAGTGAGGAGCAGACACTGTCACCAAAAATTAAATCTGAGGTGGCACTAGCCCCTGGCAAAGTCTTCTCCAGCCTTTTTCAGTCAGTCAGACATAGTTGTTAAGGGAACATTTTTGGGGATGTGTCAAATGCAATCTCATAAAAATTTCTTTTCTGATGGGAGTTTTAGGTTATAAAAGTTAATGCAATGCAGATAGCTGAGTTGAACAGGCTGTTTCCCAATAGACTCTGTTATAAAAAGTATTGCATTATATAAAGCTTGAATCACAGCTTTCTCAGCAACTGTTTGGTACAGACTGGGTATCTATCTCATGAAAGGCAATGAAAATAGTATGGAGAGAAGGCAGTACTTCCTAGGAGAAGACCTGGCAATAAGATTGAGATTTTGAACCTTTTTTTCTTTCCCATTAAAAAGTATACAGCCAAAGCGAAAGCTAAAGAATAATTTCTTTGTTGTTCCCTCTTTATTTAAAAAAAAAACCTTAAGTTCGGCTTTTTTGGTTGGCCCTTTTTGGGATTTTTGTTGCTTTAAAAATTAAAAAAAATAAAAAAAAAAAATTTAAAATAGGGATCTTTCTACCCGGAAACCTGTTGTGTCACTCCTTCAGCTTTGTCCCTGGGGGCAGACCATGGGAATTCCCAGTCTTGGGCCCCTGTGGCTCTCAGCCAGCCCTGCTATTGAGACTGTGCTTTCAGCCTGGGATGTTGCTGTGCTGCAGGGTCAGAAAATAAGCCTTCACTCTGTTTCCTGGCAGGATGAGGTCGGGTCTGAGGGGGCTGTGTAAGGAGTCCTGCAAACCTCTGTCAGCACCACGAAGAAGCAGGGAGTTTTCTTACCTCCCAGAGAGGAGAGAAAAATTAGACAAACTGCTGCTGGTCTAAACCAGCAACCACCCAAAGACTTCTAGAGTCCCATAATGTATTTTGCTTTAGTTTCTTTCATAGAATATCTTAATCATTCAAGGCTGGCTGAGGAGAGTATGTGGGATTTCAACTCTCTTCTTTGAAACAGCCACGGATTTAATAGGTGAGGGAATGACAACTATTTAGCATTACATCTGCAATCACACCTCTTGGTGTGCTTGGTTAATTTGGTGCCCCAAATCCCAGAACAGATTTGTAGCCTGTAGAACATGTGATAGTTCAGCCCCTGGCTTCATGTGGGAACTGCACCTGCCCCCTGCTCAGCCCAGACTGGTTTGTGTGGTGGGAAAGGTCAGTGCAGCTGGAACTGGAGTACCGAGGGCCAGAACTTGGAAGCCTATTGGAAGGTTTTGTCTTCAAAAGAGCTTCTCCTTCTTCTTGCATGGCATTTACAGCACAACAGGGACTAATGCACCTTCCCTTGCCCACACCAACCTAGTGGATATTTGGGTTTGGCACACCAGTATGTGCACATTAGCATCTTTACCTATTCCAATTCTTAACAGGGTAAAGTTAAATCATTCTTATTCCTGCTGCTATTTTGGGGAAGAAAAAGAGTCATTCTGTCATTGCGTGCTCCAGAAAACATGAAAGTCTCTAAGGAGCCCAGGCTTCCTGTTACCAATGCCTTAAACTTTGCCCCACCTTTGGGAAGCACAGGCAGCTAGTGGAAGAATGTCATCCACTCTAACAATTGATTTTCTTATGTACAATAACGTCAGACCTTTTAAATAAAAGGCTGACCTGTCTCCTTCTAAAATAATTCATCTGTTTTATGGAGTGTTGTTCTGATTATATACAATTCCCACAAGAAGGGAAGTACCTTTAAAATAAGGACTATTCAGTACTAGTACAGGATTTCCTCTTGTTGTTGATAATTTCCTCCTAACAGAAGACGCAATGAATCCCAGAGAAATTCAAAGGGGTAATCTACAGACAGTTAGGCATCTACATTATACAGGGAACATTGTTCAATCACATTGATATTTTCCTGATGAAGTAAAAAACAGATATACCTGCTGTGCACCATATAAAAGAGTTCCTACAGCACACATTTCAGTTTCCTCTGCTACATTTTTAATCACTATCCAATCCCACAAACTTTCACATAACCATCCCTGAACAGCAACAAATGACATTTTTTCTCTTTTCATCTTTTGTTATTGAAATCCAGCCTCTGAAATGGCCTCTGCTGTTAAAGAAGGCAGGCTAGGAACAATGAGAAAATTATCTAGTTATGATCAGCACTATCTACAGCAGATATATAACATGAAAGAAGTTCTGTGTTCTCTCTAACAGATGTCCCTTGACTCAGAAAGAGGCTTCATACTCACCTTCATTTTTCATTACTGGTCAGAACACGCACCTGCCCTACTCATGCATGTGAAGGAGACCCCATACCTACAGAAATGGGTAATCCATGCTGAGAAACAGCGTATCAAAACCCAGGAGCTAAGTGGCAGCACTAACAGCTAGGTAGGTGGTAACTGCTGACAAAGGCTGAAGGGTTTGTGGAAGAGGCTGCCAGTTACTGGATGCTCTTATCAGTTATTCTGATGTCTCAAATTCTCTCTGTCAACTTGGTTCAAACTCCATCTTATGCTTTAATTTCTTGAGCTCCTTACACTTACTTGACCAGACTGTACAAATGCAATCAGTAAACCACACTATGATGCACTCTTACAGCCACTGATTGCCCCTCACTTCTCCTTAGCCAGTGGGATGACCCATCAAATTCAATGAAGACATTCTCATGCATTGTTTCATCACCTTATTGGTTTTAAATAATGTGCTTCACTCTTTATATGTTGTTCCTACTGAGAAAAAATATGAAAACTGAGTACTATCTTCCCCTCTCTAAATTCTCTGCATACTGGCATGCAGCTTATTTTTTCATCTGATGTCAGGTATTTCCATATCTTTGCCACAGGCAAACAATGCATCTCTTCATTCATCTGTTCACAGCTTCAATTTTCCTCTGATCCTACAGATCAGCCTTCCTTCCTTCTCCTGCCATTCTCTTGCAGAGCTGCTTTGCCAACTTTCCTACTCCAAACATCCTTTCTTCTGTGAAAGCAGAGCAAAACAGAGAAATGCACCTAGCTGTTTAACTTGTTACTAATGTTTGTGCCTAGACTTCACAGCTTACCTTGGAGGAGCCACCTGGAAAGCTCCAAGGAGCCTCTTCAGTGCAGAGAGAAAAGTGTGGTCTGCAAAGTCCTCCTGTGCTGAGGCTGCCCCAGCGAGCAGGAGGTGTGCAGAACTGGCTCCAGCTATTCCCCCCCTTCCTTGCCAGAAGGTTTCACCTGAAATGAGCAGCCTGGTAAAAGACTGAAAAGGTCCAAACTATGTAATGTGGTAAGGGGATCTGTAAGCAGGGCAGAATGGCCCCCCTGCTCAGCTGTCCTGAGCACTTAGATAAGCCCCTCCTGCACTATACAGTTGTGTTACATGATTTATTGAGATAAAATATAAAAGCTGGAAGGGAACCTATGTCCAAGAACTTTGCTAGGAAGGCTTGGGCAGACTGCACACAGCATGGGTCAGAGGAAGACACTTTGGTTCACTCCTTCAAGCTGCATGAATAATCAGTAGAATTTGCTAGACAAAAAATTTCTCAGGACTAGGTGGAATAAGAGAAAACAACATATAATACCCATGCACTTCCTTAATAAAAGACTTCGCCAAATGAACACTCCAGACTCCCAAAAGACACCTTTGAGGATCTGTATCTTACAAGGCACTGGCATTTCAACATTTATGACTGCAGACATGCTACTATATTGGAGACATGAGTCAATGCCCACATCTTCTGGCTCCAGAAGAAAGGGACTGTTTTAATTTTTATTTATAATCTGGGCAAGAGGAGAGAGAGTCATTCAGTTACAGGCAAAGCACACACAGACCCTGCAAGGTCAGGTAGGCTGGTTAACACATGAACATATTCATGCCTTAGTGTACTGAGTCACAAATACCACAATCCATCTCTGCATCCTTTCATGCAAAGCCTCAGAAAAGGGCTTTGTACAAAATTTTTGTTGCCTTCCAGCACAAAGCCCATGGCCTCTAAATTATTCTGTAGAGAATTCCAGAGCCATGTAGAGAGTGTGTTGCAATCTAAACTGTGAGTTTCTGGCAATAAACATTTGTGAGTATGCACACAATATAAAACAGGAAGAAGGATTTCAGTTTATCTGTGTTCACTTGGGCTTACTTGTTGCTTGGAAAAAAAACCAAAAAAGCTGGCAGACTTCCCACCACTATGCAATAGTCTAGGAAGGCTCCTGTCACCTGGGGACTCACATGCTGATGTGTGAGTGAAGAGAGCAATAGGCAGGATTCCTGAGGTTTTCAGCATGATCCTAATAAACTCTGTCATGCTACTAGTGTTAAGACAGGAGTGCTGAATAGAAAGTGTCTTAAGAACTACTGACAGCTTCTTTCCAAAAGCTAAAAGATGTCACTTTCATCAGCTATTCCCTTACGCCAAAGCACAGAATGGATTTCCAGAGGTTTGTATCTGGTTTTGTGCAGCGTTTACCAGCTTTTGAAATTTATTCTGCACTCCAAGCCAGCTTCCTTAATAAGGGAGGATAGTATTGGCTTACATGAAGTACCACATCATCTTACATCCTACACAAACCTTTAGCCTGAGGATTTACAGATGGACACATTTCATCCAAAGCAATTGAAGGTGGCTGGGGGGTCATGCAAACAAGACACATATGCATTTCTTTTCTTTTCCAGCATCCCTCTGGTTAAGTTTGTGCTCCTGAATTGATCTTTTGCAACAGGGTAAACAAGTAAACATGTTGGACTCTGGAGATATCTATTGCCTAGAAAAGCAAGCTTAATTTGCCTTTCTCAGTTTCTCTTTGGAAACTTAGCATCCTATAGAAAAGAAAAATAGCAGAATGCCTTAGAATTGTAGTTTTTGAGAAATAACAGCATTTATCATTCATATAGAAAATATCCAATTACAACTGCCTCTTGAGGAAAGGAGACCAAACACTGCCATACCTGTTTCACTGCTGGCAAAATAGATATATATTAAGTGATTGCTAAGACAGATTTGCAAAGTTAGTAACAGCCCTGGACCTAAAATCCTGGTGTTTCAGCTTCTGAGCCATGCATTTCCTATTTGAATTAGTGTTTTTTCTAAGTTGCTAAAATTCATTCATCTCTTTCTATGATAAAAATCAGTAGATTTTTGAATCCCTAAAAATTAATATAGAATTGTTGCAGAAGTTGAATTAGTACTTTTCACTAATACCTTTGTCATTGATAATGGAAAGAGAAGACAGTGGATATAGAGACAAACACCAGCAGTGAAACTTTTATTGCAATTTGCTTCTGAAGTCCATTCAAGGGTAGGACAGTGGGACAAAAATAATTATAGGGGTCTTTCTACACAAAAGAGCCAGCTATTTAGAGGGAGGCAAAGTCATTTGAATGTCAATGAAATAACCATTAAAAGGCTGAGAAGCATTGCCATTTATTAAAAGATCTAAAGAATAGTTGCATGCACTATAGCAATCTTCTAGGTAGGAGTTGTTAATTTGCTGTAAAAACCTGTTAGGGACAGGGCAGAGCGTAATTAAACAGGAGACAATACACACTGTGAAAGGAAACTGGATTTGGAATTTTACAGCCTCTTATTTCAGGTTTCTACATGAAATACTATGCTCTATAATCTCTCCTTAATAACACCTATGTATTTCTAGCTCCCACAGTGTTTTGCATTTCATTTCTAGCAGTGGTCTCCTACAGCCTCAGAAGGAAGGTAAAACAAGGTTACGCACTTGAATGCTCTCCCGCTCTTTCCAGCCTCACAGCAATCCCTCTTCCGAGAAAGTCCCTCATCAATGCCACTCCTTAATTGGCCTGAGAGCCCCTTTTTAAACAAAGGGCTCGTCTCCCACAGGGCCGAGTTCTTTCTGCTATTCTGGCAGAGCTAAATCCAGACAAGGATGTGCCATTTACCAAAACAAGCGTACTATAAATTCGAATGTGCAGGAAAGAAGTAAAGTACTTCCCAGAAGTTCTGCAGGTAGAGGTCTGCAGGTAGATCTTCTCCTGATGCAGTCTGTCCTATCTGCCTGTTATCCTGTCAGGTTTTTACTTCAAGCAAAGGTGTTAGACGCTGGTGGTACTGCTAGTAACAGATACAGGATCAGTGGGAGACCTGGAGTAGATTTGCACTAATGGACTGAAGGTGATCTGAACCTCACTGCAATGTACAAAACTTCATTCCAGAGCTATGGGACAGATACCTTCATGAGTTAGACAGAAAAGGACATCATATTTGTAAAGATGATCACTTTTTAATGCTAATACAAGTCACTAAGAATATTCAAGCGCAGTGCAGCTTTAACCTCTTCTGTAGCAGAAACCCTGGTATCTTCACTACCTGCCCACACACTGCCAGGCACACAAAAGTGATGTGCAAAAGAAATCCTACATTTTCCATCCCTTGACTGTGACTCCAAGGCACTGTGGTTCTTCATGTGCTCAGCCAGCATAGCTACACATGCATTAATATCTGAGAAGAGAGTAAATACAAATGCCCACAGCAGGACTAAGTAGCAATTGTTCAACATCTCCTGTGACACCCACAGGCATAGAATTCTCCACTGATATATATCAGACAAGCATGCCATTTAAAATACTTTGTTCTTTCTTCTTTATTAAGCCACAACACAGATACAAGAGCAAGCAAACCCCCTCCAGTGGAACTGATTCGATAAACCTGTTCAGATTAAGATTCTCATGAAACCAAGCAAAATATAGGTACATGCACACACTCTCAGGCACACAAGAACACAGCAGAACCCTTACAAAATGAGGAGTGACACTGAACTGCACCTAAAATGCAATAGAAACATCACCTGGTTAGGATGCATCTGTTAAGCAATGAGGCTGTGCACTGAACAGGTTCCCACTGTACCATTTCATTGGCTATTTAAATACCAACATCAACCGTTTCAGCTGAAAATTTGAAGGTGCCAAAGAGTCTGACTTCGGATACCCAAGAATTCAGGCTAGTAGAACTATTACTCCACTGTAACTCAAAGCAGGATCTGGCCCTATGAAATGAAGATGAATGCTCCAGCTGGGAGATTACGGCAGGTGACAACTTGAATTCCCATAAATTCCCCAGCAACTAAATCCACCAACAACACAGTGTGCAATGTGCACCCTCCCCACTCATACTGCTCCTTTTAGTGGAAGAAATAGTGTAGTGGTTCTAAGAAGTGAGTAAAAATCTACTAGGGACTAGAATAAGATTGCCAAATATACCAAACAGCTTCAGAAGAAAGAGGATTTGGGCTCTTAGATTAATCTGGTCAAGCAGGTCCATCTGATTTGTCAACGCTTTGCTCAGAAATATAAGACTCAAATATAGTTTACAAAAAGAGTAATTCTTTATAGAACATCTCAGTGTCAAAATACTAACAAAAACACAACTTGTAAATGCTGAGAAGAATGGTCTTGGAAAAAATTAATAACAAATCTAGGCCATGGCTAACAATAACAGGTGGTATCTCTTCATAAAAAGCCAGTCTGATGTACTCAGGAAAAATGAAACATTTGAAACAAACTGTTTACAAAAGTGACTTAAATGCTCAGCAGACATCTAACACAAGTGTTAACAAACCACTATCGTAATTTTATTTTTGGACAACTTCAGCAACTATTAAAAAAAAAAAAAAAACACAAAAACCTGTTAATACAAAAATGTAGAAAACAAAAAAGAAAAATCCAATGAGACAGTTTTTAGACAAACTCAGTTAAGGTGAAGCTGTACCTTTGTCCCAGTTACTAAGAACTTCAAGGGTGGCATAACCCAGCTCAGCTAGGTTTATAGGCTTTCCCACCCTTGCTAAAGAGTCAGTTCTTAGAAGGCGCCAATCTCAGTCCCCCAGGGTCTGTACGGTTTGCTGAGCGCTGCTGACTGCGTTGGTGTGGATGGGCTCAGCACGTTGGGGGACAGCAGATGAAAGGAGCCAAACGAGAAGGGGAACGCAGACAAAGATGCCATGGAGGAGAGAAGAGGAGGAGACAGTTTGGTAGTAGATGTGACCACAGGGAGCACTGGTCCGACGTTGCCATTTGGGGGCACTCTGAGTGAGGAAGTTTCAGCATGTGGGGCAGCAATTCTGGTCTGGTGATGTGGTTCTGTGGGAGATGCTGTAGTACTGGTATTACCATGCCCATTTTGAGCCAGCAGCAACGGGTGAGGTATGTGAGGGTGATGTCCAAAGGCACTGCCCCAAGGAATGTGTCCAATGCCAGTGTGTGCACTACTCGCTGCTTCCCGTTGAGAGGCGTAGTTGTTGAGATGAGACACGAGTCGAACTCGCAGAGGATCAGAGGCATCCAGACCCTCTATGATACTCAGGTATCGAGCAACTTCAGCCAGGCACTCTCGAAATCCTAGACTCCGATAGTCCATAGCCAAAGCATGAGCATCAAAATAACCTAAGAGAAAAGAGCAGAGAATGAAGTCTTAAGATGTTTTCTAGTCATTGTCTACAAGTAGCCTCCCCACTCCACCCTCCCCTATAAGCATATTTCACTTGGATGTGGTTAGTATTCCCAACCATAGACTAGCTGCCAAGCTCCTTTTCTTTTTTTTCTTCCTTTTTTGTTTAACAAGCTTTTCTTTTATATCTGTGCTGTGATGCTGCAAGTCCCAAGACCAGTCACAGACTGCCATTTTTAAACTGGAATTGCTCACTGACACTGGAGCAAAGTATTTTTGTTCTTTCCATGTCTCCCTTGTGCAAGTAAAACCACAGCACACTGAAATTCATTAGAAACACAAGTTCTAATTTATCAGAGGAGACTTAAGCAAGCAAAGTACTTTTTTCTTAGAAGAGCCTTTCAGCATTTTTGCTAAAACTTTTCACCACTTATTTCATCCTGTATTTTTCCCTTGTTCTGTTCTGATCTAACAGAAAATTAGAGAAACAAGCATTAGACATCAATAATAACTGTTTTCCAAGCTGCCAAAAGCTGATTCACTTCACTGTGCTGACACACTGCTAGAGAGACTTGCAGTCTCTCCTCTAGAACAACTCTCTCCTCAGAGCTAGCACCGCAAAACCTTTCAGTGCTAGTGATGCCACAAATCTTGTCAAGTAGAGCAAGTCCCTAATTCCTGATGAAACGTAAGAGAGCTGCCGTTCACTTTCTGTAAGCATTGCCAATGCCGGGGAATGCGCTGCTCTCACGGCAGCCTCCCTGCAGGGCTGCTGACCCTGTCACGCACAAAACTTTACCTTTCCCTCCTGCTGTATGCAGCATTTTCAGGTGATCGACAGTCATCTGCAGAATCTCTGCTTTTTCCAGCTTGGCTGATCCCTAGGAGAGAAGGGAAGGCACGGAATGTTTTAGGCAGAGCCAGAGACGCTACCGAGGGGTGACGCTCCCTCCCGGGAAGGGATGGGGGGGCAGCGCGGAGGGTCGCTGGGCGCTACCTGCTTCTCAAAGGCGCTGGGCACCAGCCTCCTCAGCTCGGACAGGCTGTTGTTGATGCGGTCGCGGCGGCGCTTCTCGATGATCTAGGGCAGAGAGCGGGGGTCAGCGGAACCGTGCCGGGCTGCGGGGAGCCGCGGCCGGCCGGCGGGCACTCACCCCTCGGCGCCTCTTCCTGGCCAAGATCTGCGAGGTGGTGGAGGGAGACATGGAGCCCGCGGCCGAGCTCAGGTTCCTGCGGGGAGCAGCGGGACACCGGTCACCGCGGGGGATTCGGGGTGCCGGGGCCCCGCGGGGCGGAGGGAAGGGAGGGGGCGCGGCGCAGCCCGCCGGGGCTCACCCATTCTCGTCTGCGCTCTCCTTCTCCACCTCGACGGCCTCATCCAGCTCCTCGCTGTCCGACGAGCTGTACTCGGGGTGCGCCCGCTTCATGGCACCGACGGCGGGGAGGGGGGCGGCGGGGCGCGGGCGGCCGTCGGGGAGGCGGCGGGCGGCGGGGCGCGGGAGGAGCGCGCCCAGAGCGCGTCCCGCGCCTCGCCCGGCGCCCGTCTCTCCCATGGAGTTCCCACGCCTGGCGGGCGGGCAGGAGGCAGCGGGCAGAGGCAGGGACGGACGGAGGGATGGAAGGAAGGACGGATG
>NC_031769.1:122378533-122382931 GCF_001522545.3 Parus major
TGGATGGATGGATGGATGGATGGATGGATGGATGGATGGATGGATGGATGGATGGATGGATGGATGGATGGATGGATGGACGGATGGGATGGTGTAGGAGGGGGTGAGAATGGGGCATGTCCCCAGCTGGGGAGCCGGTGTGCGTGCGGTGAGGATAGAGAGGGCATGGCAGCACCCTTGGGGCTCCTGCCAGTCCTTCTGCCAGCCCCTCCTGCTGGGGTCCCCAGCAGCCTGAGCCCAGCAGAATTGTTGCACCCTGCAGAGGCTGATGAAGCCTCTGAGGGTTCCTCTAAGGCAATGAGGGCCTGGGAGAGCTGAGTGAGGGGAATCACAGAATAAATCAGGTTAGAAGAGACCTCTTGTCAACTAGACAATGGCTAGTGCCACACTAAGTGCTACACTAAGTGCCACATCCACTCTTATTTAAACACCTCCAGGTATGGTGACTCCACAACCTCCCTGGCAGCCCATTCCAGGTATCACCTTTGCTGTGAAGAAATACCTCATGTCCAACCTGAATTTCACCTGGCACAGCTTAAGACTTATGTCCTGATGTCCTGTCGCTGGTTGTCTGGGAGGAGAGGCTGACCCCCACCTGGCTACAGCCTCCTTTCAGAGGAGAAATCTTATCACTAGAGAGTGATAAGTTCATCCCAATCCTCTTCTCCAGGCTAAAAGGAGAAGGGAAAGCCTGGGCAAGAGTAGCTTGCTCTCCTTAAAAAAAATAAAAATTAAAATTAAAATGAAAAAAAAGTAAAAATCGTGGCTAAAGCTGGAAAGCTGAGGAAGCTTAAACTTGGGGTTTTTCAGTTTGATGGCAATGCATGGGAAATCAAGGTATCCCTATTCCCTGTACCCTTCCAAACTGCAAATCTATCAGACACATCCTTTCCTTGTCCACTTCCCCCACCATGTATTGTGGCAATGGGCAGAATCAGGAACAGTTTTTAAGAAGCTGAAAGCACATGGCCTTTGCTGGCAAGGAGGGAGGAATGACAGGAAAAGTCAGCACTGGATTCAGGATGTGTGGAGGTCTGGCTGCTCACCATGAGTACCTGCTGCCTTGCACTCAGCAGGGCCCTAAGCCTGAACTCTGTATTCCTCCAACAAGCCCTCTTCGTTCTGCCAGCTTTCTCAGGCTGAGGTACCAGCAAAATAGGACAGGTGAAACGAGGGCGTATTCTTTGAGGTGGTTTCATAATAATTAAATTTTCATTTACATGGAGCCTTTCAACTAAGGCTCCCTTCTAAGTTGATTCTTCCGTGTTTCACAATCGGATGGACTGGAGGATAACCAAGATGAGCGTCATGGGAGAGCAAAGGGATGATGAACCCAGATTTTCCCATTCTAAGGACCTGGAATAATTACCTTCAGCCTCCTGTTTGTTTAGGTGAAAGTTACCAGCACAGGGTTGCCTCAAATTTCATGGAGTTGCACATATTTTTGCAAAGTATCTCAAGTAGGAGGGAAATGGAAGCAGCGACCAAGCTAAAATTAGTAATAGACCTGCAGACAAGACAACAGAAACAGTCCTGCAGCCACCTGTAAGTAGCTAACAGAAGATGACATAAATGTTCTATTCCCACATTATTTTTTTCACAAAGCTATCCTTTCTTCAGTGCTTTAATTAAGTTTGTGTCAGCACTTCTATTACATCCACCCTTCCAGCCTCTATATTTTTGTTGTGAAACTTGTCTGCCTGCACCACTTGCTTTTACAGGTCAGTGAAAGGCACAGTGACATTCATGTATTTCTGGCTGGCAGACTGAGTTCTCCCATCCAGGCACATATATGTCTTCTCCTACGATGGAGAAAACAAATATGGTAGAAGAAGTTCCTTGGGATTAAGCATCAATTGCTTGGGAGTAGAGGTGTGGCCACCCAGGTTCCAGCAGCTGGACTGTAGAGCTGCCCCAGCCTTTAGCTCTGTGAACCACTGGGGCCAGGCAGCCTCCAAAGAAGCTTTCTGAGCTTGTGTAGACACCGACTTCTGCAAATGATTTACAAGAACAGGCAGGTAGAGTGTAGCCATGCCTCTACACAGTGTGAGCAATTGCAGTTGGCTATCAGCAGCCGTGGGAAGATAGGAAACGTTTGCCTGTGTGTGGTTTCAATCTTCCCATCCAGCACTAGGAGGAGCAGACAGCAAAACCAGCTTTAAATTGCTCTTGTGCTTTTCTGGTGCTGGGCATAGATCCACAGCGCTGGTCTAATTGTTAACCATGGCCCAAAGGGAAATTTTATTACCCCAAAATTACCAACACGCCAAGACAGCACTGTCATACATCTCTCTCACTGGAAGGACAGAGAGGAGAGCTCACCAAAGCAAGCAATGGAAAGGAAAAAAGCAAAGGAAATTAAAAAAACAGTACACAAGGTGACACTTCTAAGTAGAAGCCCCCACTGATAGCTTTGCACCAATGAGGCAATGAACCCTAGGAGATGACAGCCTTCTCTCTTGTCCCCTGCATTGCCATTGTGCCTCACTTTTCCCTGTTCCACACTGCGGTGCCCTCTTGCCTTCTACATGCCCACCTCCTACTGCAGCCATGCCATGCCTCTGTCATTCCATCACCCAAACATTTCACCTCACACCCCTTCCTATCACACTTGAATTGCCCCCCTCTCGCCACCCCCTCCCCCCCCGCCCCAGTTTCCCCACTGCTTCCAGGTCTGGCACAACTCAGCATTTCCAGATCCAGGGTCCACAGCCACATCTGTCCCCGAATGCTGGAAGCAGGAATGGCAGGACAGGGTAAAGCCCACACACCAAAGCAGAGAGTCAGGTTTGAGACATGCAGGAGTTCTTCTGGCAACTATCCTTTGGAAGGGAGTGTTGTTAGTTTTTGCGTGCAGCCCACATTTTTCTTTGTTGGATGCCCTCCTATAGTGATTTTGGTGCTACTCAAAGTGCTCCGAAATGGTGTTTATTGCTGCTGCAGGCTTCCCTCCAGCAGAGACCTGCCACTGCTGACCCTTGCTCCAGTGTGTGTGTGCTAAATTAACTCCCATCCCCTTCCTTTAGGTTTTCTCTCCCAAGGGAGCAAGTGCTTTGAAGAGTAATCCCGTCAACCTGTCACCCCAAGTCCCGGAAACTCGATGTTGCCATGGTTACTGTGCCCAATTCAACTGGTGGCTCTGGCACTCACACTGCAGCCAGGCAAAAACATCAGCGCTCCCCCCTGACCTCCCCTCCCCGCATATATCCAGCTGCAGCATCAGCTCTGCAAGCAAGAAGTTGCTGCTCCGAATATTGCTTTTTTCTTTATGGAGTTTTGGCTGAACGTTGATTGTTAGTGCCACTGACACAGGGCAAAACCAGTTACCACAGATCGAACGGAAGTGCTGGAGAAGTGAATGGGAGTGACAGAGGAGGGCTTTAGACTCCTTGCGTGACCTGTTAGCAGTACGGTGACTATAAATGTGTTTCCTCATGAGCTGAACGCTGACATTCCTGTCTGCACATGCCAGAGGTCCAAATAGCCAGCTCACAAGTTAGGCTGGGGTGCTATCTAAGCACACTAGCCCCAACTTCTGCCGTGCAGGCACTGAGTGTCTTTGTGCTGGAGCCATTGCTGCAGCAGAAGGACATAAACATCACTCATTCACATTCATCTGTAGTGATAGCCAGATCTTCAAGACATTCCTCTCTTCAAGCTGGCCAAGGGCAGGGATAATATTTACATCAAAGTCTTTATAGTAAGCAGAAAGCTCCAGCTGCAATGCTTCTGCTGCAGGATGGGTTTCAAGTGTCATCTTTTGAAAGCAATGTATAGCTATGAATAAGCAAGACTAGCACTGTCAGCACAGTAAGAGCAGCAGTGCAAACAGATATCTGTTCTGGATGGCTTCAACAAGTACTCTTTGCATTTACCTGCTTAGACTTCAGCTCATCTCCAAAACCAGACCTGGGTTATAACTGGTGCAAAAGGCTAATCTGTGAACACACATTCAAGATGCTGACAGGCAAAGCTACCTCATATTTCATCATCCCTGTAATTCAGGGTGGAAGAAGCAGATTGGCTATTTTATTACCTGGTTTCCTTTCCAATAATTTTTGCCTCTTTTCTCTTCTTATGCAAGGTTCCATCTGACCTAAAGCTCTTACAGACATCAGCTTCTTCCCTTCTTCCATTCCCACAGCACAGGCTGTCCTGTGGAAAGACACGACAAGACACAGGAAGACCTTAAAGGAGGAATCACAGCAAGTCACAGTACTTAATGGCTGTCTCATCATAGATGCAAAAGGAGGCAAACTTGACATGGCATAGTGTAGAAAATTCTGGTTTGACTTGCAACCACTTTTGATCTTAATCATGTAACACGCTGTTCATATGTATAACAACACACCTCATGTAAAATCACACAAAAAGACAGATGTAGAACCTCTAGAACCC
>NC_031769.1:122386036-122389923 GCF_001522545.3 Parus major
GCTACTATTGTTTGTGGCTTTGTTTCCTATTCCCATCACGTGTGCTAATTAGTTGGAGCCGCTGGCTAGCTGGGAGGCGTGTGTCTGGAGTAAAAGCAGAAAGATCACTTCCTGGAGGGATCTAGGCAATCTGAACAATTCTTTGCTTTACTTTGAGCCCTCTCCCTCCCCCCAGCTTTACCACTCAGGGAAGAGAGAAGAAGTGCTGATTGTCAAGCACTAGACACCGGAGAGGCACAGATTCTCTTCTGAAAAGGAGCAACTCATAGAGACAGAGAAAATTGGGCTGGAAAGAACATCTCATCTGTGTTTAACAAACCTGATTTTTTAATTTTATTTTTTTTAATCTTCAGAAATCCCCAATGTCTTTCTGTTGTGGCTAAGAAGGTAAAAGCAGCATTTAAAAAAAAAAAAATCTTCAGGTTATTTTAGCCTGCCCTTAGGAAGTGAGTCACTTTTTTATGGCAAGGCTAAGCTAGCTCATGCCATGGCTTGCAAAATGAAATGAGACCCAGAGAGAGAGGGAAGACTACCTGAGTCATGGCATTTGCTTATTAGTGCAGGCGTCAGACACCATGGCCAAGTCACACAGCAACACCAAGTACCTGTGCATGGATCAGGTTTTAGACTCAACATTGGATTTGGTTTAGGTGGGGGTTTTTTTTTTTGTTTTTTTTAACTTTTATATCTCTAGTTAAATCCTCCTGCCCATAGCCCTGGTGCTTTCCAAATGCTGAGTACACTAGACCCCCCAGGTCATGCAGGCCATGTAGCCCACACAGGCATCAAGCTGGAGCTGCAGGAGCTGCCAGGGTCCCTCTGAGCCCTGCTGCCATGTCAGCAGCCTTGCCTGAAACCCGTCCTTCTCAGCCGGGTCAGCCAGCCCTGGGGCCGCCCTCCTCTGGCATTAACAGGCCTTGTCCCGCTAGGCCCGAGTGGCTCCGTGTTCCCCGGGTTCACACGCTGAGGGAATCCTGGAGCTGTGACAAGGGCGATGCTACAGCGGGCAGGGCTCGGCGGACAGCGAGCCTCGGAGCTGGGGACCCTGGGCTGGAGTGCACAATGTCCATGCTGGAGCGCACAATGTCTGTGGGGGTGTGCACAATGTCTGTGGGGGTGTGCACAATGTCCGTGGGGGTGTGCACAATGTGCTGGTGTGCACAATGTCTGTGCTGNCTAGAACCTCTAGAACCCGACCTAGAACACACCTAGAACCCGATCTAGAACCGATCTAGAACTCACCTAGAACCCGATCTAGAACCCAGACTAGAACCTCTAGAATCCTTAGATTTTAGACACCTTATTGGCAGGACAGCCTCTGTCAGCATTGTCAAATCTAAAGGGGACAATGGCCCCAGAATTGTGTCAACTGCTGACACCATCCCACCATGGTGACAATTTCCCTGTAAATGGGTGCTCTGCTTATACCAGTGGTCACTCCTCAGTATCACAGTACAGTTTGCACCGAATATCAGAGAGTAAAACCAGGTGTTCCTTTTGCTGACCATTTTTAACCAAGTTCTCTGTAGTTTGCCAAAATAGTTTTGTTGTGTTCCTACTGTAATTCTCATAAATGGACTGAGGAATAATGATACAGAAACTTGCTTCCGTTTCATGCTGTTGAAATCTTCACAGTCTATCAAGGAACAGCCTGACTAGCTGTTTTCCTCTGCAATTTTACAACTTGTTTTAAAAGTAGTGTTCAAACCATGCTTTGTGTTATACAGTGATATATGGAAGTCCCTGTTCCAAAGAGTTTACAGTCTGAGACCTATTTTTAGTTTTCTTCACCAATAAGATGCAGCTTTGAGAAAAATGTGTGTGTACTATTCATTCTTGCTAGGAGGAATAGGATAGAGAACAACTCCCAGACATTCTGTTTCACCATGAAAACTATTATTTAGAGTATGCTCTTTCAAGGAGAAAACCTGGATTTTTGGCTAATAAAAACAATTAATATTTTTCCTAAAAAGTTTCTTTGAACTGAATTTCATTGTGGAAAAAAATAAAAATGAAACTTGAGTATAATCTGTAGCTGTTGGTAAGCACTGTTTGGAATAAAGCAAATCAAAGTAATAATCCTTGACTTTTGAAGGTACCAGCTATTATGACCATTGCACAGATGAGTTAAATGAAAATGGTGAATACTATGTATCTCTAGTGATGAGCACTGACTCCCAGAAAAGCATCTGTTCTCTCTCAGATGATAATTTGTGTTCTCCCCACACCTTTCTGCCCTAGGCATTACTAGGCACCTGCTGTCCCATGGCAGTCAGCCACCTGAGCAAAAGTTAGACCTGGGGAAGCAGCCACTACAGGAGACACTCCCCAGTCATAGAGAGAAATACTGTGAGGGGATGTTCAGCACTTGTGACAAGAGTGAGAAAGTGACAGGGGTTTTCAGTTGCCATAAAGGAGGTTGGGATTTTGGCTGAGGTTTCACCATGGAGATCCTGGCAAAGTAGATTGATTTTTCTACTTCAGATAATGATTAAGCTTGACTTGCTTGAACATGGAACCTTATTCCAGACAGTCAGAGTACTGGAGGACACCAAAATCAAATCCAATTGTCAGTTGTCTCTTCCATTACATTACGGAATACTAGGATGAAAACAAACCACAGAAAAGAAGCATCACTGTGATTTTGCCAGAACAGAACTAGGTAATGTACCTACCACCTGACTTCAGCATTTTGACTCCAAGTTGAGGGGTCAGAGTGTTGAGATTCAAGCTGGTTTTAAAATGCCATGAAACCTTTGTAACATCCTGCACTGATACTAAGGGTATTTTCCTGTACCAGGCTTTACTTCAGTCTTGCTCACAGTTCTTAAAAACAGCAGCATTCCTGTGGGTTTCAGCAAAGTCAAGGCTTGTGGGCCTTGAAGAGCTGACCAACACAGCAGTGCAAAACCTGTACTCTGTATAGGTCCACTGTTCTCTGAGTAACCTTCATTTCAGCTGCTTCTAAAAATGAAAAACTATTCCAGGGGAAATAGTTTTCTTCCAAAACAGCCCCCATCTGAAAGATTTATTCTAGAAAATCTCAGTTATATGGAAAAAGACACCATCAAAGCAGCATGCCAGGTCAGCTACAGCAGTTAATTTCTAGGCGTACCCAGGCCTCTCTTGATTCATATTGCTCTAGCCATGATAAAAATCCCTTGTGTTTACTTGTCAAGCAAACCAAACCTCTGGGATGTGGCTCTCAATGCATAACTGTGCAAACACTGAGGTGCCAGGATGATGAGCTCTCTATGAGCACCTCCACAGCCACTATTAATGACGGTGCTCTAAAGCAAGTGCAAACAGTCACACGCTCTTAATGCTTAAACCCCAGCAAATGTGTTTAATCCCACACAATAGCTCTGTTATACTGTGTCTTAAAGCTGTGGTCGGCCAGGGAAGTGGTGACCACTTCTCACATATATAACGTATACCAAACATATTCAGTTTGGCAGGAAGACAAGAAGCTGGAAGTGTCACACTGGAGCCTAGCCCCCTGACAGCATGAGACATGTGCTTGTAAGCTGTCTCAAGGAGGATATTTGATTGCCCTCTTTCTTCTTCTGCCTCTCTCCCAACAAAAGTAGAGTGACCTCCCCCATGACCTGGCAAGTGCTGAAATTCCCCAAACACATTTTTCTGTTGTGCCCCAACGCTGAACAAAAGGAAGCAAAGCAGCCTCGATATACTTGAAGTATGGAATGAAAATAATAGCTGGCTCCTGCTAGCCCTGCAAGCGCCGATCTTTACCGCCTCCCCAGCACGGTTTGCGCTGCCCCCCACACTTATCTGCCGTACCGTCGGCAGCTATTTCGGATTTATACACTTATTTATTTATTTATGCCTTTATTTATTTATTTGGAGAAGGGCAGAGTGGGGGGCTG